>NC_134398.1:22875633-23034970 GCF_050003625.1 Haematobia irritans
TTCTATAGAAAATTTTATTTCTGTAGAAAATTTTGTTAAAAATTTTATTTCGTTAGAAAACTTTGTCAAAATTTTATTTTTGATGAAATTTTTGTCAAAATTTTATTTCTGTAGAAAATTTTGTTAAAATTTTATTTCTTTAGAAAACTATGTCCAAATTTTATTTCTGTAGAAAATGTTGTCAAAATTTTATTTCTGTAGAAAATTTTGTCAAAATTTTATTTCTGTTGGAAACTATGTCAATATTTTATTTCTATAGAAAATTTTGTCAAAATTTTATTTCTGTAGAAAATTTTGTTAAAAATTTTATTTCTTTAGAAAACTTTGTCAAAATTTTATTTTTGAAGAAATTTTTGTCAATACTTGATTTCTACAGAAAATTTTGCCAAAATTTAATTTCTATAGAAAATTTTGTCAACATTTTTTTTCTGTAGAAAATTTTGTCAAAATTTTATTTCTGTAGAAAACTTTGTCAAAATTTGATTCCTATAGAAAATTTTGTCAAAATTTAATTTCTATAGAAAATTTTGTCAAAATTTTATTTCTGTAGAAAACTTTGTTAAAATTTTAGTTCATTAGAAAATTTTGTTCAAATTTTATTTCTATAGAAAAAGTTGTCAAAATTTTATTTTTGAAGAAAATTTTGTCAAAATTTTATTTCTGTAGAAAACTTTGTCAAAAATTTATTTCTATACATTTTTTTATGAAAATTTGATTTTTTTTTTTTGGGAGAAATTTTTGTCAATACTTGATTTCTATAGAAAATTTTGTCAAAAGTGATTTCTATAGAAAATTGTATTTCTGTAGAAAATTTTGTTAAAAATTTTATTTCGTTAGAAAACTTTGTCAAAATTTTATTTTTGATGAAATTTTTGTCAAAATTTTATTTCTGTAGAAAATTTTGTTAAAATTTGATTTCTTTAGAAAACTTTGTCCAAATTTTATTTCTGTAGAAATTTTTGTCAAAATTTTATTTCTGTAGAAAATTTTGTCAAAATTTTATTTCTGTTGGAAACTATGTCAATATTTTATTTCTATAGAAAATTTTGTCAAAATTTTATTTCTGTAGAAAATTTTGTTAAAAATTTTATTTCTTTAGAAAACTTTGTCAAAATTTTATTTTTGAAGAAAACTTTGTCAAAATTTGATTCCTATAGAAAATTTTGTCAAAATTTATTTTCTATAGAAAATTTTGTCAAAATTTTATTTCTGTAGAAAACTTTGTTAAAATTTTAGTTCATTAGAAAATTTTGTTCAAATTTTATTTCTATAGAAAAATTTGTCAAAATTTTATTTTTGAAGAAAATTTTGTCAAAATTTTATTTCTGTAGAAAACTTTGTCAAACTTTAATTTCTATAGAAAATTTTTGTCAACATTTTATTTCTGTAGAAAATTTTGTTAAAAAAAAAGCTACTCTTGTAGTTTAGTCAATGTATGGTTTTAAGCTGAAATAAAAAAACAACAACAATGCTTAAAGAACAAAACCAACAATAACAAAACAAATGGAAAAAGAAGAGGAGGCACGCTCAAAATAAACCCAGCCATGTGAATTCAAATCGATGATTTGACAGTGGCATAGGAAAAGAGATATATTTGTTTCGAATTTATTTCGGCATAAGCCGGCTATCAATGTAAAACCTTTTTTCGGAGGGTTCAAGTGTGGTTTTTGTTGGGTTTAATAAACTGCCTGAATTTATTCTGATAATTGGTTGATAGTTTTGCTGCAAGTAGAGGATGCTGATGAGGAATGTGGTAATTCCGAAACGTGCGTCCATCCAACCATCTTGCAGTCTATAGGGCTTTGCCCAAATAAATTTGACAAACATTCTTTTCCTCTGTTGGTTAAGCTACTCTTGTAGTTTAGTCAATGTATGGTTTTAAGCTGAAATAAAAAAACAACAACAATGCTTAAAGAACAAAACCAACAATAACAAAACAAAACAAATGGAAAATTTTATTTCTTTAGAAAACTTTGTTAAAATTTTAGTTCATTAGAAAATTTTGTCCACATTTTATTTCTGTAGAAAATTTTGTCACCATTTTATTTCTGTAGAAAACTATGTCAACATTTTATTTCTGTAGAAAACTTTGATAAAATTTTAGTTCATTAGAAAATTATGTTCAAATTCTATTTCTATAGAAAAATTTGTCAAATTTTTATTTTTGATGAAATTTTTGTCAAAACTTGATTTCTGTAGAAAATTTTGTTAAAAATTTTATTTCTTTATTTATTTCTGTAGAAAACTTTGTTAAAATTTTAGTTCATTAGAAAATTTTGTTCAAATTTTATTTCTATAGAAAAATTTGTCAAAATTTTATTTTTGAAGAAAATTTTGTCAAAATTTTATTTCTGTAGAAAACTTTGTCAAAAATTTATTTCTATACATTTTTTTTATGAAAATTTGATTTTTTTTTTTTGGAAGAAATTTTTGTCAATACTTGATTTCTATAGAAAATTTTGTCAAAAGTGATTTCTATAGAAAATTTTATTTCTGTAGAAAATTTTGTTAAAAATTTTATTTCGTTAGAAAACTTTGTCAAAATTTTATTTTTGATGAAATTTTTGTCAAAATTTTATTTCTGTAGAAAATTTTGTTAAAATTTGATTTCTTTAGAAAACTTTGTCCAAATTTTATTTCTGTAGAAAATTTTGTCAAAATTTTATTTCTGTAGAAAATTTTGTCAAAATTTTATTTCTGTTGGAAACTATGTCAATATTTTATTTCTATAGAAAATTTTGTCAAAATTTTATTTCTGTAGAAAATTTTGTTAAAAATTTTATTTCTTTAGAAAACTTTGTCAAAATTTTATTTTTGAAGAAAACTTTGTCAAAATTTGATTCCTATAGAAAATTTTGTCAAAATTTAATTTCTATAGAAAATTTTGTCAAAATTTTATTTCTGTAGAAAACTTTGTTAAAATTTTAGTTCATTAGAAAATTTTGTTCAAATTTTATTTCTATAGAAAAATTTGTCAAAATTTTATTTTTGAAGAAAATGTTGTCAAAATTTTATTTCTGTAGAAAACTTTGTCAAACTTTAATTTCTATAGAAAATTTTTGTCAACATTTTATTTCTGTAGAAAATTTTGTTAAAAAAAAAGCTACTCTTGTAGTTTAGTCAATGTATGGTTTTAAGCTGAAATAAAAAAACAACAACAATGCTTAAAGAACAAAACCAACAATAACAAAACAAATGGAAAAAGAAGAGGAGGCACGCTCAAAATAAACCCAGCCATGTGAATTCAAATCGATGATTTGACAGTGGCATAGGAAAAGAGATATATTTGTTTCGAATTTATTTCGGCATAAGCCGGCTATCAATGTAAAACCTTTTTTCGGAGGGTTCAAGTGTGGTTTTTGTTGGGTTTAATAAACTGCCTGAATTTATTCTGATAATTGGTTGATAGTTTTGCTGCAAGTAGAGGATGCTGATGAGGAATGTGGTAATTCCGAAACGTGCGTCCATCCAACCATCTTGCAGTCTATAGGGCTTTGCCCAAATAAATTTGACAAACATTCTTTTCCTCTGTTGGTTAAGCTACTCTTGTAGTTTAGTCAATGTATGGTTTTAAGCTGAAATAAAAAAACAACAACAATGCTTAAAGAACAAAACCAACAATAACAAAACAAAACAAATGGAAAATTTTATTTCTTTAGAAAACTTTGTTAAAATTTTAGTTCATTAGAAAATTTTGTCCACATTTTATTTCTGTAGAAAATTTTGTCACCATTTTATTTCTGTAGAAAACTATGTCAACATTTTATTTCTATAGAAAACTTTGATAAAATTTTAGTTCATTAGAAAATTATGTTCAAATTCTATTTCTATAGAAAAATTTGTCAAAATTTTATTTTTGATGAAATTTTTGTCAAAACTTGATTTCTGTAGAAAATTTTGTTAAAAATTTTATTTCTTTAGAAAACTTTGTCAAAATTTTATTTTTGAAGAAATTTTTGTCATAATTTGATTACTATAGAAATTTTGTCAAAATTTAATTTCTATAGAAAATTTTGTCAAAACTTTATTTCTGTAGAAAATTTTGTTAAAATTTTATTTCAGTGGAAATTTTTTTGAAAATTTTATTTCTATAGAGAATGTTGACAAAATTTTATTTCTGTAGAAAATTTTGTCAAAATTTTATTTCGATAGATCATCGGACCAAATTTAAAAATTAGTATTTTTTTAGGACCATTTGGGTGGGTGGATGGTTGCATGAGTGTGTGTGTGTATGTTGAACTATAGCACCAGCGTTGCCACAATGAATTATTAATTTGGACCAACATTTTTCAAAAATTCGTACCAACGGACCATTTTTCCAAAGAAAATTAATATACTTTAACAGTTAAAATATTTCCAAAATGTTGCATCCACAGAAAATTTTGTCAAATTTTTATTTCTAGAAATAAATTCTTTGGAAAATTTTGTGAAAATTCTTTTTCTATAGAAAATTTTATTTCTATAGAAAATATTGTAAAAATTTTGTGAAATTTTTATATTTTATATATATCAAAAATTTATTTCTATACATTTTTTTTTTTTGTGAAAATTTGATTTCTGTAGAAAGTTTTGTAAAAATTGTATTTCTGTAGAAAATTTTGTCAAAATTTTATTTCTGTAGAAAATTTTGTCAAAATTTTATTTCTGTAGAAAATTTTGTGAAAATTTAGTTTCTATAGAAAATTTTGTAAAAATTTTATTTCTGTAGAAAATTTTTTAAAAATTTTATTTCTGTAGAAAACTTTGTTAAAATTTTATTTGTATGGAAAATATTGTTTGTTTTTGTACAGAAAATTTTGTCAAAATTTTATTTCTGTAGACCATCGAACCAAATTTAAAAATTAGTATTTTTTTTACCAATTTTGGTTCGATCGGACTAAAATGGCAACCCTGTATAGCACTGTATAAGTAGATGTCCTTAGTAATCACCAATATTTGTGATGATGACAAAGAGAGCGAGTCTTTATTACTTCTTTGTGTTCGTGTGCGTGTGCCTTTGTGTCTGTGTTTTATAGTACAAATGCAATGGCTTAAGGTTGAGGTAAAAAATCACCCCTAATACAAATGAAAATAAAATTTATTCCACTTTAACAAGTGTTTGCGAAATGTCTAAGCACAGCAGGATCTTTGCTTTCACCATTCACCATATCACCAACTCAACATAGAGGGCTTAACAAGAAATACGAACATAAGTTCGATGATGATGATGATGCTGCGGTTATGGCGGCCAAGGGGGAATACATCGGTGAGGTAGACGAAACTTTATTTGGGCAATTTTCTTAAACGAGCGCGAGTGTAAGGCAAAAGAAAACTTAAGAAAGTAGGGTGTTAAGGTTAATATTATTGCACAATGGGGGATATTTCCAATATTGTATTTTTTTGTGCAATAAAATAAATTAAAATTTATTGATTACCAAAACAATTTAGTTCATTTCAATGATTTCAAATATTTAGAAATATGTGTGGTTAGAACCTTTTATCATAAAAAAAACAATTGAAGATTTATTTTAGCAACCAAGCGTGAATGGGAAAGAGTAGGGAATTCATTGGAAGTTTCGCTCACATAATCTTACACCTTTACTATTGTAAGAAACGCCATAAATTGGGAACACAAGGAGCAAAAAAGTGGTTATAGTTCAAGAACCATATTGAACCACACTGAAAAATTTTTTTAGATTATATTAACGATTGCGCAACCTTAATTTTAGGATACGCAATTTACACAATATGAAGGACAAATTTCTTTAAAATAAAGAAATTTTAATTAAAATAAAGATTCTAATCTTTGCTTCAAAAAAAAAAAAAAATCAATTGAGGACTCAATTGATTAATTTTATTGATCCTAGATTTAAAGCCAGATAATTCATTAAAAATGTCTTTATTTTAAAGAAGTCGCATTTTTGGCTCGGAATCAATACCAAAATCTTTAAGGAGTGGTCAAAATCTTTGGATCCAAGTAAATATTTTTTTTTGGGTATATACACGTAAAAAAATAAAACGTTTGGAAAACGTGTGACATAAACATTGTTATTTTGTTGCAAAAAAATCACATAATAAAACAATTCCCCAATGTGCATTTCTACTTTTATATATGTGGAATTGGAGTATTTTTGAGATAAAAATTTTTTCTTTGAATTTTCTTTCGTTATGGCTGTTTTCTGGTGAATTGGAAAGTAAACATTGTTGATGACAGCCAGTCATGCCGTATATACTGCTTGCTGCTAGGCTAGTGTGGTTGTTAGATGGGTAAGTTACTTATCGTCTGTCAAATAAGGCAATTGTCAGAAGTAGTTTATAAAAAAAGTTTTCTTTAATCGAACTGAATTTAATTAAATTTAATTTTGTATAATTTTAAATCTATAGAAAATTTGGTCAAAACTTTATTTTTTTAAAAATCTTGTCAAAATTTTTTCTATAAAAAATTTTGTCAAAATTTTATTTCTGTACAAAATTTTGTCAAAATGTTATTTCTATAATTTGTCAAAATTTTATTTCAATAGAAAATTTTATTAAAATGTTTCTTTTTATAGAAAATTTCGTCAAAATTTTGTTTCGTTCTGTTTCGATAGTGGCTTTGCCTAATTCATACAAATATTCAATTTTCCTTTTATTTTAGGCAATGCCGACTATCGAGAACTTTTTTTTCGGGCGGTTCGAGTGTAATTTACATTGGGTTTAGTAAAGTACCAAAATTTATTCTGATAATTGGTTGATAGTTTTGCTGCATGTAGAGGATGCTGATGAGGGATGTGGTAATTCGAATAAAGCTGTCCATTCAACCATCTAGCAGCCATACCTTCACTGAAAAAACAGTGAACCCACCAGGAAAGATAACTTTCGATTAATTTTAGAAAATTTGGAACTTTTTTAGAAAATTTTAACTAAACGGTATTACAAGCGCTGGTATCACTCCGATATGGCAAAAATAAGTAAATATTTTTCGACAATTTCAAGAAAATTTATTAGACATAACTAAATTTTTTCAGTAGTTAAAGAAAATTTTGTAGTTTTAAGAGAAATCTTGGAGTTCAAAATTGCAAGAATGTCTTTAGTGACATACGAAGTTCGTGATGGACACATTTTTGGTAAAATTTACAAATTTAGAGAAATAATGAACTATTTTGTAAGAAATACGAAATTAGGAAATCTTTATGCTTTATTTGTGTATAACTTTTTCCCGTTTTTTAGTTCATTTAACTAACATACGCAAAAAATTATTTGACTAAAATAAACTTTTTCCAAACATAATGATTCTATGAATTAATATAAAGATAATATGGCTTTAAAGAAATAGAGAGCTCACTTTTTTTTGTGTGTTTTCTCTGTTGGTTAAGCTACTCTTGTTGTTTTGTTAACGCAATGGTTTTAAGGTGAGATCAAAACAACAAATAAATTTTATTTCTATAAAAAATTTTGTCAAAATATTATTTCTGTAGAAAATTTTGTCAAAATGTTATTTCTATAGAAAATGTTGTAAAAATTTTGTTTCTATAGCAAATTTTGCCAAAGTTTTATTTTGTCAAAAATTTTATTTCGATAGAATTTTTTTTTTAAATTTTATTTTTAAATATTTTGTCAAATTTTTATTTCTTTCAATAAAAAAAAAATTATAATTTTCAATAAAAAAAATTCTTAAAATTTTTCTTTCTATAGAAAATTTTGTCAAAATTTTTCTGTCTGTAGAAAATTTTGTTAAATTTTTTTTCTATAGAAAATTTTGCCAAAATTTTTCTTCAATAGGAAATTGTGTCAAAATTTTCCTTCTAGAGAAAATTGTGTCAATTTTTTTCTATAGGAAATTTTCAAATTTGTCAAAAATTGTATATCTATTGAAAATTACGTCAAAATTCTATTTTGTCAATTTCTATTTCTGTGCAAAATTTGTCAAAATTTTATTTCTATAGAATATTTTGTCAACGTTTTATTTCTATAGAAAATTTTGTCAACGTTTTATTGCTATAGAAAATTTTGTCTAAATTTTATTTCTATTGAAAATTTGTTCAAAACTCTATTTCTATAGGAAATTTTTGTCAATATGTATTTTTATGGAACATTTTGTCAAAATTTTATTCCTATAGACTGTTTTGTCAACGTTTTATTTCCATAGAAAATTTTGTCAACGTTTTATTTCTATAGAAAATTTTGTCAACATTTTAATTCTATAGAGAAAATTGTCAAACAAATTTAGTCAAAATTTTATTTTTGTAGAAAATCTTGTCAAAATTTTATTTCTATAAAAAAATTTGTCAACATTTTATTTATATGGAAAATTTGGTTAAAATTTTATTTCTATAGCAAATTTTGCCAAAGTTTTATTTTCTCAAAAATTTTATTTCTATAGATTTTTTTTTTCAAAATTTTATTTTTATAAAATATTTTGTCAATTTTTATTCCTTTCAATAAAAAAATTATAATTTAAAAAAAAAATCTTAAATTTTTCTTTCTATAGAAAATTTTTTCAAAATTTTTCTGTCTATAGAAAATTTTGTTAAAATTTTATTCTATAGAAAAGTTTGTCAAATTTTTTTCTATAGAAAATTTTGTCAAATTTTTTTCTATAGAAAATTTTGTCAAAATCCTTTTTCTATAGAAAATATTGTCAAATTTTTTTTTATATAGAAAATTTTAAAAAAAATTTTATATCTGTTGAAAATTACTATTGAAAATTAATTTTGTCAAAACTCTAATTCTGTAGAAAATTTTGTAAAAATATTATTTTTATGGAAAATTTTGTCAAAATTTTATTTCTATAGACTGTTTTGTCAACGTTTTATTTCTATAGAAAATTTTGTCGACGTTTTATTTCTATAAATTGTTAAAAAAATTTTGTTAAAATTTTATTTCTATAGAAAATTTTGTTAAAATTTTATTTCTATAGAAAATTTTGTTAAAATTTTATTTCTATAGAAAATTTTGTTAAAATGTTATTTCTATAGAAAATTTTGTTAAAATTTTATTTCTGTAGAAAACTTTTGTCAAAATTTTATTTCCGTAGAAGATTTTGTCAAAATTCTATTCCTATAGAAAATTTTTTGAAAATTCTTTATCTATAGAAAATGTTGTTAAAATTTTATTCTATAGAAAAGTTTGTCAAATTTTTTTCTATAGAAAATTTTGTCAAATTTTTTTCTATAGAAAATTTTCAAAATCCTTTTTCTATAGAAAATATTGTCAATTTTTTTTATATAGAAAATTTTTAAAAAATTTTATATCTGTTGAAAATTACTATTGAAAATTAATTTTGTCAAAAGTCTAATTCTGTAGAAAATTTTTAAAAATATTATTTTTATGGAAAATTTTGTCAAATTTTTATTTCTATAGACTGTTTTGTCAACGTTTTATTTCTGTAGAAAATTTTGTCAACGTTTTATTTCTATAAATTGTCAAAAAAATTTTGTCAAAATTTTATTTCTATAGAAAATTTTGTTAAAATTATATTTCTATAGAAAATTTTGTTAAAATTTTATTTCTATAGAAAATTTTGTTAAAATGTTATTTCTATAGAAAATTTTGTTAAAATTTTATTTCTTTAGAAAACTTTTGTCAAAATTTTATTTCCGTAGAAGATTTTGTCAAAATTCTATTCCTATAGAAAATTTTTTAAAAATTCTTTATCTATAGAAAATTTTGACAAAATTTGATTTCTATAGAAAATTTTTTTCAAAATTTTATTTCTATAGAAAATTTTTTTCAAAATTTTATTTTTATAGAAAGTTTCGTCAAAATTTTCCTTCTATTGAAAATTGTGTCAAAAATTTCCTTCTAGAGAAAATTGTGTCAAAAATTTTTTTCTATAAAAAATTTTGTCAAAATTTTATTTCTATAGAAAATTTTGTTAAAATTTTATTTCTATATAAAATTTTGCTAAAATTTTAATTCTAGTACATTGTGTCCGAATCTGAAGTTATTTGAATCTGGTACTCTTTTAAAGTCATATAGAAATATATTTAACATTTTATTTCTCAGCGTCTTTTCACCAATGTTGTCATCCATAGGCCCTTCAAGACCTAAAACCTTTCAAATTACGGTATTTCAAAATATGTCAAAATTAATTCTTTTTTCTAGTTAAGTTTTCCCTTCATTTTATGTCAAGCATTTCCATTTCGTTTGAATCTTTTGACCTTTTTCAATTTTGTTTCGTTTTCCATTTTGCCAGGGTGCGTTAAGGGCATTTACATTTTTAGTATCGTTGGTTTAGTATAACCTAAGTCTATCCCCCTCAAAAATATATAAAGAACAAATAAACATTCATACACACACACACACAAATGAACAAACACATATACACACACAAATACTTACACATTTCAACCAAAAATAAGATACTTCACTTTAACAGCATCACAAAATTTGGCAAAAAAATCTTTTTTGGAACTTTGGTGCGTTCTACGCATGTTCATCCCAATAACAACAACAACAACACAAACATGTGGAAATACGGTTGTGAGATCCTGGTTGTCCCAGGTTTGTTTGTTGGTATATCTGTTTGCCGTTAGACATTGCTTGTATTCTCTTTGGTGTGTGTGTATATGTATTTGTTTTTGATTGGCAGAGTAGAGAAGAAGGAGCTTTTCCATGTGAATTCATCAATCTCAATACACATTCAAAATAAGTTGAATAGGGAAAAATTTAAATTTCACTTGATTTATTAAGAGGCCAGATGATGGATGGTTAGATGGATAGATGAATGGCTGACTGGTGGTAGGTGGATGAATCGAGAAAATTCCTAGTAAACGAATTAGTGGATAATGGAATTTCTTTAGCAACAAGGATGAGATGATAGTTACTTTTCACTTTAAATTAAAGTCTATTGAGGACAAGATCATAATGACCTAGTTGGTACAAAGATGAAGGCGAAAGTGAGATATACTTTTTGAAATAAAGGTAAACAAGGACATAAATTAATGACTTAGGGATAGTTTAGATGGGTAAGGTTATTTCGTTGTCAGTAATTTAGTGTACATTGACAATAAAAAAGTATTTTTTCTTTACACTAATGTTTTTGCTATTAAAAAGGAAAACTTTTATTTCTATAGAATATTGTCAAAATTTTATTTCTATAGAAAATTTTGTCAAATTTTATTTCTATGGAAAATTTTATTTCTTAGGAAAAATTTTATCAAAATTTTATTTCTTAAGAAAATTTTGTAAAAATTTTATTTCTATGGAAAATTTTGTCAACATTTTATTTCTATAGAAAATTTTGTCAAAAGTTTATTCCCTAGGAAAATTTTGCCAACATTTTCTTTATATAGAAAATTTTGTAAAAATTTTATTTCTATAGAAAAATTTGTCAGAATTTTATTTCTATAAAAAATTTTGTCAAAACTTTATTTCTATGGAAAATTTTATTTCTTAGGAAATTTTTGTAAAAATTTTATTTCTATCGATAATTTTGTTAAAATGTTATTTCTATAGAAAATTTTTTCAACATTTTATTTCTATAGAAAATTTTGTCAAAATTGTATTTCTATAGAAAATTTAGTCAGCATTTTATTTATATAGGAAATTTTGTCAAAATTTTATTTCTATAGAAAATTTTGTCAAAATTTTATTCCATAGGAAAATTTTGTCAACATTTTATTTATGTAGAACATTTTTTAAAAATTTTATTTCTATAGAAAATTTAATCAAAATTTTATTTCTATTTCTGATTGATTATCGCTGGCCTTTTCATTGTATTTTTAAGTAATTCTTATCATAGTTTCGGCTATAGGTCGATTAAAAAACATGAGGTTGATGTTTTTATTTAAATTTTTTCCAATATTTCGGTTGACTTCGTCAAAACCGTTTTCAAGGATTTATTCTGGTGTGCACAGCTTGACACTCTGTTTTACACTGACAGTGTAGCTTAACCAACAGAGGAAAAGAATGTTTGTCAAATTTATTTGGGCAAAGCCCTATAGACTGCAAGATGGTTGGATGTCCAGCAGTTTCGCAATTACCACATTCCTCATCGGCATCCTCTACTTCCACCAAACCTATCAACCAATTATCAGAATAAATTCGGGTAATTCAATCACCCCAAAGTGAACTACACTTGAACCTTCCGAAGAAAGGTACTTCCGAAACAGCTGTACATCCAACCATCTTGCAGTCTACAGGGCTTTGCCCAAATAAATTTGACAAGCATACTTTTCCTCTGTTGGTTAAGCTACACTTGTAGTTTAGTCAATTCAGCATGGTGTTAAGCTAAAATCAAAAACAACAAAATTTTATTTCTATAGAAAATTTTGTCAAAATTTTATTTCTATGGAAAATTTTATTACTTAGGGAAATTTTGCCAAAATTTTATTTCTATAGAAAATTTTGTCAATATTTTATTTCTATAGAAAATTTTGTCAAATTTTTATTTCTATGGAAATTTTTGTTAAAATTTTATTTCTATAGAAAATTTTGTCAAAATTTTGTTTAGATAAAAATTTTTGTCAAAATTTTATTTCTATAGAAAATTTTGTGAATATTTTATTTTTATAGAAAATTTTATTGGTATGGAAAATTTTGTGAATATTTTATTTCTATAGAAAATTTTGTCAACATTTTATTTCTATAGAAAATTTTGTCAAAATTTTATTTCTATAGAAAGTTTTGTCAAAATTTTACTTCCTTAGAAAATTTTGTCAAAATTTTATTCCCTAGGAAAATTTTGTCAAAATTGTATTTCTATAGAAAATTTTGTCAAAATTTTATTTCTATAGAAAATTTTATCAACATTTTATTTCTATAGAAAATTTTGTAAAAATTTTATTTCTATAGAAAATTTTGTCAAAATTTTATTTCTATAGAAAATTTTTTCAACATTTTATTTCTATAGAAAATTTTGTAAAAATTTTATTTCAATGGAAATTTTTGTCAACATTTTATTTCTTAGGAAAATTTTGTCAAAATTTTATTCCCTAGGAAAATTTTGTCAGAATTTTATTTCTATAGAAAAATTTGTCAAAATTTTATTTCTATTGAAAATTTTGTCAAAATTTTATTTCTATAGGAAATTTATAAAAATTTTATTTGTACAGAAAATTTTGTCAAAATTTTATTTCTATAGAAAATTTTATCAACATATTATTTCTATAGAAAATTTAGTCAACATTTTATTTCTATAGAAAATTTTGTAAAAATTTTATTTCAAAGGAAATTTTTGTCAACATTTTATTTTTTAGGAAAATTTTGTCAAAATTTTATTCCCTAGGAAAATTTTGTCAGAATTTTATTTCTATAGAAAAATTTGTCAAAATTTTATCTCTATAGAAAATTTTGTCAAAATTTTATTCTTATAGAAAATATTGTCAAAATTTTATCTCTATGGAAATTTTTTCAACATTTTATTTCTATAGAAAATTTTGTGAAAATTTTATTTCTATGGAAATTTTTATGAACATTTTATTTCTTAGGAAATTTTTGTCAAAATTTTATTTCTATGGAAATTTGTGTCAAAATTTTATTTCTGTAGAAAATTTTGTCAAAATTTTATTTCGATAGAAAATTTTGTCATAATTTTATTTCGATAGAAAATTTTGCCAAAATTTTATTTCTATAGAAAATTTTGTCAATATTTCATTTCTATAGAAATTTTTTTCAAAATATTATTTGTACTGAACATTTTATCAAAATATTATTTGTATGGAAAATTTTGTGAACATTTTATTTTTATAGAAAATTTTGTCAACATTTTATTTCTATAGAAAATTTTGCCAAAAATTTTATATCTATTGAAAATTACGTCAAACTTTTATTTCTATAAAAAAATTTACCAAATTTCTATTTCTATAGTAAATTTTGCCAACATTTTATTGCTATAGAAAAATTCTGGTAACATTTTAGTTGTATTGAAAATTTTGTCAAAATTTTATTCATATAGAAAATTTTGTAAAAAATTTATATCTATGGAAAACTTTATTTCTTAGGAAATTTTTGTCAAAATTTTATTTCTATAGAAAATTTTGTCAAAAGTTTATTTCTATAGAAAATTTTGTCAAAATTTTATTTCTATGGAAAATTTTATTTCTTAGGAAAAATTTTATCAAAATTTTATTTCATAAGAAAATTTTGTGAAAATTTTATTTCTATAGAAAATTGTCAACATTTTATTGCTGTATAAAACTTTGTCAACATTTTATTTCTATAGAAAATTTTGTAAAAATTTTATTTCTATGGAAAATTTTGTCAACATTTTATTTCTATAGAAAATTTTGTCAAAAGTTTATTCCCTAGGAAAATTTTGCCAACATTTTTTTTATATAGAAAATTTTGTAAAAATTTTATTTCTATAGAAAAATTTGTCAGAATTTTATTTCTATAGAAAATTTTGTCAAAATTTTATTTCTGTGGAAAATTTTATTTTTTAGGAAATTTTTGTAAAAATTTTATTCCTATCGATAATTTTGTTAAAATTTTATTTCTATAGAAAATTTTTTTCAACATTTTATTTCTATAGAAAATTTTGTCAAAATTGTATTTCTATAGAAAATTTAGTCAGCATTTTATTTATATAGGAAATTTTGTCAAAATTTTATTTCTATAGAAAATTTTGTCAAAATTTTATTCCATAGGAAAATTTTGTCAACATTTTATTTATGTAGAAAATTTTTTCAAAATTTTATTTCTATAGAAATTTTTGTAAAAATTTTATTCCTATCGATAATTTTGTTAAAATTTTATTTCTATAGAAAATTTTTTCAACATTTTATTTCTATAGAAAATTTTGTCAAAATTGTATTTCTATAGAAAATTTAGTCAGCATTTTATTTATATAGGAAATTTTGTCAAAATTTTATTTCTATAGAAAATTTTGTCAAAATTTTATTCCATAGGAAAATTTTGTCAACATTTTAATTATGTAGAAAATTTTTTCAAAATTTTATTTCTATAGAAAGTTTTGTCAAAATTTTATTTCTATTTCTGATTGATTATCGTTGACCTTTTTATTTTATTTTAAGCAATACGTATCATAGTTTCGGCTATAGGTCGATTAAAAAACATAAGATTTATGTTTTTATTTAAATTTTTTTCCAATATTTCGGTTGACTTCGTCAAAACCGTTTCAAGGATTTATTCTGGTGTGCACAGCTTGACACTCTGTTTTACACTGACAGTGTAGCTTAACCAACAGAGGAAAAGTATGCTTGTAAAATTTATTTGACACTTGTATTTAAGTCAATTCAGCATGGTGTTAAGCTGAAATCAAAAACAACAAAATTTTATTTCTATAGAAAATTTTGTCAAAATTTTATTTCTATGGAAAATTTTATTTCTTATGGAAATTTTGTCAAAATTTTATTTCTATAGAAAATTTTGTCAAAATTTTATTTCTATGGAAAATTTTATTTCTTAGGGAAATTTTGTCAAAATTTTGTTTCTTAGGGAAATTTTGTCAAAATTTCATTTCTTAGAAAATTTTGTCAAAATTTTATTTCTATAGAAAATTTTGCCAAAAATTGTATATCTATTGAAAATAACGTCAAACTTTTATTTCTATAGAAAATTTTGTCAAAATATTATTTGTACAGAAAATTTTATCAAAATTTTTATTTGTATGGAAAATTTTGTGAACATTTTATTTCTTAAGAAAAATTTTATTTCTATAGAAAATTTTGCCAAACATTTTATATCTATTGAAAATTACGTCAAACTTTTATTTCTATAAAAAATTATTCCAAATTTCTATTTCTATAGAAAATTTTGTCAAAATTTTATTTCTATAGACAATATTGTCAAAATTTTATCAACATTTTTGTCAACATTTTATTTCTATAAAAAATTTTGTCAAAATTTTATATCTATAGAAAATTTTTTCAAAATTTTATTTCTAGGGAAAATTTTGTTAAAATTTTATTTCTTAGGAAATTTTTGTCAATATTTTTTTCTATAGAAATTTTTGTTAAAAATTTTATTTCTATAGAAAATTTTGTCAAAATTTTATTTCTATAGAAAATTTTATCAACATTTTATTTCTATAAAAAATTTTGTCAAAATTTCATTTCTATAGAAAATTTTATCAACATTTTATTTCTATAGAAAATTTTGTCAAAATGTTATTTCTATAGAAAATTTTGTCAAAATTTTATTTCTATAGAAAATTTTGTCATAATTTTATTTCTATAGAAAATTTTGTCAAAATTGTATTTCTATAGAAAATTTTGTCAACATTTTATTTCTACAGAAAATTGTGTCAACATTTTATTGATATTGAAAATTTAGTCAAAATATTATTTCTCTGGAAAATTTTGTCAACATTTTATTTCTAAAGAAAATTGTGTCAATATTTTATTTCCATAGAACATTTTGTCAATATTTTATTTCTATGGAAATTTTAGTCAACATTTTATTTCTTAGGATTTTTTTTTCAAAATTATATTTCTTAGGAAGTTTTTGTCAGTATTTTTTTCTATAGAAAATTTTGTTAAAATTTTTTTTCTAAGGACATTTTTGTCAACATTTTATTCCTAGGAAATTTTTGACACAATTTTTTTTCTTAGGGGAATTTTGTCAATATTTTATTTATATAGAAATTTTGGTCACAATTTTATTTCTATAGAAAATTTTATCAACATTTTATTTCTATAGAAAATTTTGTCAAGATTTTATTTCTATAGAAAATTTTGTCAAAATTTTATTTCTATAGAAAATTGTGTCAAAATTTTATTTCTATAGAAAAATTTCTACAAATTTTAGTTCTGTGGAAAATTTTGTAAAAATTTTATTTCTTTAGAAAATTGTTTGGCAAAAACTATCGAAACATCAAGAATTCTACGAATCCACCAAACAGTAAAAAATTTACCAATTTTGCTAGAATCCTACCAACTGTCGCAACCGTGCTTCAGACACAATATATAAAGTTGAGGATATTTATACCCTGCTCCACACTGTGGAACAGGGTATTATAAGTTAGTGCATATGTTTGCAACACTCAGAAGGAGACGAGATAGACACATGGTGTCTTTGGCAAAAATGCTCAGGGTGGGCTCCTGAGTCGATATAGCCATATCCGTCTGTCCGTCTGTCGGTCAACACATTTTTGTAATCAAAGTTTAGGTCGCAGTTTTAGCCCAATCGACATCAAATTTGGCACAAGTATGTGTTTTGGCTCAGAATAGATCCCTATTGATTTTGGAAGAGATCGGTTCAGATTTAGATATAGCTCCCATATATATTTTTCGCCCGATATGGACTTATATGGCCCCAGAAGCCAGAGTTTTACCCTAATTTGCTTAATTTTGCACAAGAAGAACAATTACTACCATAGTCAAGTGTGCCAAATTTTATTGAAATCGGTTCAGATTTAGATATAGCTCCCATATATATCTTTCGCCCGATATGGACTAATACGGTCCCAGAAGCCAGAGTTTTGCCCCAATTTGGTTGAAATTTTGCACAGGGAGTAGAATTAGCATTGTTGCTATGCGTGCCAAATTTGGTTGAAATCGGTTGAGATTTAGATATAGCTCCCATATATAGTTTTCGCCCGATTTACACTCATATGACCACAGAGGCCAATTTTTAACACCGATTTAGTTGCAATTTTGCACAGGGAGTAGAATTAGCATTGTTGCTATGCGTGCCAAATTTGGTTGAAATCGGTTCAGATTCAGATATAGCTCCCATATATATGTTTTTCTGATTTCGACAAAAATTTTCAAAATACCAACATTTTCCTTGTAAAATCGCCACTGCTTAGTCGAAAAGTTGTAAAAATGACTCTAATTTTCCTAAACTTCTAATACATATATATCGAGCGATAAACCATAAATAAACTTTTTCGAAGTTTCCTTAAAATTGCTGCAGATTTAAACGTTTCCCATATTTTTTTACTAACATTGTGTTCCACCCTAGTGCATTAGCCGACTTAAATTTTGAGTCTATAGATTTTGTAGAAGTCTATCAAATTCGGTCCAGATCGAGTGATATTTAAATGTATGTATTTGGGACAAACCTTTATATCGAAAATTTAGATTTACAAAGTGGTACAGGGTATAATATAGTCGGCTCCGCCCGACTTTAGACTTTCCTTACTTGTTTTTGAAAGAAATTTATGCATACATAAATTTCTTTAAAAAAAGCACGGCAAAATTTTCTAATAGATTTTAAAACGCTACCAGCCTATTATACAAAAAAAAATAAAATCATAAAATCAAAAAAAAAAAAACAAAACAATAAAATTTAATCCATTCGATTGTTTGTAAACAAAACTGAGGCCATCTAGAAAAAGATGACTAATACATTTATGTGATATACGAAAAAAAAAATACTACGGCTCAGACACACGCATTATACAATGAATGATTTAACTAAAAGAAAAGCGGTTGTTGGTGATAACAATAAATGGGAGATTACAGATACTGAAGAAGCCGAACTGTGGCAAATCTGCGGGTTATGACATTATTTTCATATATCAAGAAATAACATTAGCTGAATTTTTGTTATCATACATTTGACAAAAAAGATTTGAAAAGGGTATAGATTTGGTGAGGTTTAGTCATGTGATAACATGCATCACTTTCTATTGGAATAATTACAGATAGTTTGATATTTAATACATATAATATCTTTGGGAACATAATGGATAAGATTTGGTATATATAACATTCGTCATTTTCCCACAGAAATTTATATCTAAAGAGGGCATTATAAAAAATTGGTAGTTTTACCTGAATGGCAATTACCTTGAACTGATGTCAATTTGACATCAATTCGTTCAAATCGTCTTTATCAGTGGTCATATCGGACTACTGTTAGGTATAACCCTCATATAAACCGACCCCCTAATTTGTCTTTTCTCCAAGAGGAAGAGACTCCTGGAAGAGCAAATTTCATCGTATCCACTTGAAATGTGGTACATGATGTTAGTATATACCCTCTAATATTCATGCAAAAATTTGCCCAAATCGGCTCGCCGTCTAATATCCAAGCCAAAAATTTATCCAGGTCGGTCCATAATTACCCAGCAAAACAATTTGGAAGTTCTTCTAAAGGCACGACTTTAAAAGCACCTCCAAAAATGTCCTCCCAAAGATGTTCTTCATTTTAACTACACAGCAAGCACTTGCACGCAGAGAAGGAATATGATCACCTCAAACATGTTTCAAGAGCAAAATGTTATTTTTGTATGGTGACCATGTAACATGTTTGTTACTAAAATGTTATTTTCTCGTCAAATATAACCTGCTTGCCGAAATCAGATACATGATTTCCGAGAAAATAACATGGTTGCGAAAACCATGGTCACCACCCAAAAATAACATTTTGCTCTTAAACATGTTTGAGGTGATCATATTCCTTCTCTGGGTGTGTAATTCAAATTTTTGTAACTCTCGTTTTTTATATTTTTAGTGGGTAATTTAAACTTTTTTTGTTTCAAATATGGTAAAAACGGACTAAGAATTAATAAAATGGTACAAATTATTCAAATTTTGTTCCAAAAAAAAATGCTAAATCCATTCTAGAAAAATTACAAATTTTTGGAAATATTTGAGTTCAAACGTTTAAGAAAAGCGTTAGGATGCCTTAAAAATCATAAAAAAACAATTTTTTTTGGGCAAAATATCACAAAATTTTTAATTTCACATCTAAAACATGGAATTCGGATCACACCTTAAGAAGTGATTCAAATTCAGTGCAACAACTGTGGACATCTGCCCTATGACAAGCCCATGTTAAATTCATCGCTTCTACGACAATTTTGCACCACTTCCGGAACCAAAAAGAACATTTTCACTACTTTTTAGGCGACGCTTTTTTCCTGGGTATGAACCGAACCGCAAATTTGACCCCCAAAGACTCTTGGAAGAGCAAACTCATCCGATCTGATTGAAAATTTGCTCTCCAATAGACATATCCACTCATAATTATAGAATTATAGAATCCTTTATATAAAACGATCAAGGACTTAAGAGGCATACATAATTCTGTATGTATATAAAGGCAGAATACTTTATTTTTCTAACATGGACTCCATGGACTAACATACAATTTAGAAGACAATCTTAAGGAGGTTTAATTAACGCTGCCATCGGTAACTGTTATTACAACCCAGGTAATTCGATTGTACATCATAGTATTTAGTAGAACTTTCTACGCAATCCATGGTGGAGGGTACATAAGCTTCAGCCTGGTCGAACTTTCGGCCGTATATACTTGTGTTTTTTTTTTTTTATACCCTCCACCATAGGATGGGGGTATATTAACTATGTCATTGCGTTTGTAACACATCGAAATATTGATCTAAGACCCCATAAAGTATATATATTCTGGGTCGTGGTGAAATTCCGGGTCGATATAAGCATGTCCGTCCATCCGTCTGTTGAAATCACGCTAACATCCGAACGAAACAAGCTATCGACTTGAAACTTGGCACGAATAGTTGTTATTGATGTAGGTCGGATGGTATTGAAAATGGGCCATATCGGACCATTTTTACGTATAGCCCCCATATAAACCGACGCTCAGATTTGGCTTGCGGAGCCTCTTGGAGGAGCAAAATTCATCCGATCCGGTTGAAAATTGGTACATGGTGTTTGTATATGGTCTTTCACAACCATGCAAAAATTGGTCCAAATCGGTCCATAATTATATATAGCCCCATATAAACCGATCCCTAGATTTGACTTGCGGAGCCTCTAAGAGAAGCAAATTTTATCCGCTCCGGCTGAAATTTGGTACATGGTGTTTGTATATGGTCTCTCACAACCATGCAAAAATTGGTCCAAATCGGTCCATAATTATATATAGCCCCATATAAACCGATCCCAAGATTTGACTTGCGGAGCCTCTAAGAGAAGCAAATTTCATCCGATGCGGCTGAAATTTGGTACATGGTGTACGTATATGGTCTCTAATAACCATGCCAAAATTGGTTCATATCGGTCTATAGTTATATATAGCCGATCTCCAATCACACAAAAATTGGTCCATATCGGCTCATAATCATGGTTGCCACTCGAGCCAAAAAATATTTTCCAAAATTTTATTTCTATAGAAAATTTTATCAAAATTTTATTTCTATAGAAAATTTTGTCGAAATTTTATTTCTATAAAAAAATTTGTCAAAATTTTATTTCTATAGAAAATTTTGTCATAATTTTATTTCTATAGAAAATTTTGTCCAAACTATACTTCTATAGAAAATGTTGTCAAAATTTTATTTCTATAGAAAATGTTGACAAAATTTTATTTCTATAGAAAAATTTTTCAAAATTTTATTTCTATAGAAAATTTTGTCAAAATTCTATTTCTATAGAAAATTTTGTCAAAATTTCATTTCTATAGAAAATTTTGTCAAAATAATATTTCTATAGAAAATTTTGTCAAAATTTTATTTCTATAAAAAATTTGTCAAACTTAATTATTTACTAAATACGTAAATAATTAAGTTTGGCCTTTTTTAGTTTAATATATAACGTATGGACTACCTTGCAATTTAGAAGGCGATGTTAGGAAGTTTTAGGATACCTTGCCATCGGCAAGTGTTACCACAAGCTAAGTAATTCGATTGTGGATGACAGCCTTCAATAGAAGTTTCTACGCAATCCATGGTGGAGGGTACATAAGCTTCGGCCTGGTCGAACTTTCGGCCGTATATACTTGTTTTTTCCATTTTCATTTATAAAAACTACTGAATCATTCTTATATTGTCTGTCTTAAAGTATCATCTTAAAGATTTTCATGTTTCAATTTCCTACTATCATCTCCTTATGACTCATTCAATGTTGTAGTTGCTGATATTATACGCGTCCGTACATCGGTTATGAATACCCTATAAAAATTGTGACAAAATTAAAATTCTCTATAAATATATTGTATATATTTGTAATGGTTTATGACATATTAAATGAAATGCATGTTGTACGATATTGGTTTTTTAATACAAAGAAAAAGAAAAAACAATTTATTTTAATTTTCTTCAAATATGAAAAATATCTCACTCACTATTCATAAGCCACTATCACTAGTCAATACGAAACATAAATGATTGTTTATTGTTTTCTCGGTATTGAAATACGACGCAATGCCTTGAACAAAAAAATGTTTTATCTTAATTTCATATACAAAAACAACAACGGATACGGCCACTGAGAGAAAAGAACCCAAAACGGCAGCTAAGCCGCCCGTATAAACACACACGAATGAATGGATAAATGTGGAAAGGCACTGATTGAGTATTTCGAACTGCAGCAGAGTCGCCACCACTTCATCTTAGCGTAATATAAAGTTGAAGAATACAATTGAAGTTTCATGTTTCAGTTGTATTTAATTAGTCAATAAGTAAAGAAGTTTTTTGTTTTGTTCAATTGCAAAGGGAAAATTAAAAAAATTATATATATTTTTTTATATAATTGAAATAAAATTTGTTAAAAAATTTATTTAAGTGTTTTAAAGGTATATAACAATTGAATTGGATTATAAAAAATTATACAAAAAAAAAAACATTTTGTGCTAATGTATGAAAGAAGTGAAAAAAATTATCAAAACTTCCTACAAATAAAGGAAATGCCATAGTAAAACTAAGTCATTTATATTCAGTGCCATAAAAAATCAAAATATATTTTTCCTGGAATTTATTAAAAAAAGAAGATATCAACAAAATGTATTCTTGCAAATATGGTCTCATTCCAAAAACATTTTTTGTCGTAAAAAATTTTTCTCTTGATCATGATTGATGATTGACTGTGACAATATATCCCAAAATAAACATGTATATACGGCCGTAAGTTCGGCCAAGCCGAATTTTATGTACCTTCCACCATCGATTGCAACTTTTGCTAAAGGCGGTAATCGACAATCGAATTACTCTGGTTGTGGGGTAACACTTGCCGATGGCAAACTTCTTCACATCATCTTCTAAATTGTAAGTTAGTCCACATGGAGACTATGTTAGACAAACAAAGGCGGATTCTTTAATTCTTGATCGGTTTATATAAATAATTTTGATATGAACCAATTTTTACGCGGTAATT
This sequence comes from Haematobia irritans, assembly GCF_050003625.1. Classification (NCBI taxonomy): domain Eukaryota; kingdom Metazoa; phylum Arthropoda; class Insecta; order Diptera; family Muscidae; genus Haematobia; species Haematobia irritans. Next base: position 22,898,583 of record NC_134398.1, read on the forward strand.
AGACAGCCAGAAGTGAAATATAGGGGTCGGTTTATATGGGAGCTATGTATACCCAGCAAAAAAAAATTGCAAAGTTGTTTCAAAGGCACAACTTTAAAAGCACTTCCAAAACTGTCCTCCTAAAGATGTTTTCTATTTTAACTATGTTACACAGGAAGTTATTTTAATACAATTTTTTATAACTCGCCTTTTTCCTATTTTTATAGGTAATTTTATCTTAAGAATTAATAAAATCGTACAAATTATTGAAATTTTATAAATAAATGCTGAATCCAATCCATAAAAAGTGTGAATTTTTGAAAACACTTCAGGTCAAATGTTTCAGAAAAGTCTTAGAATGCATTAAAAATCAAAAAAATAAATAAATAAATAAATAAAAATTATTTATTTGTAATAATAAATTAATGACTTTTCAAGCTAGAGATCTGACAAATCATTAATTTATTATTATGTTATAACATAATAAGGTCGAAGAAAATCAAAGAAAATAAATAATCAAATCTTGGTATCAGTCTATATGGGGCCTATAAATACCCAGCAAAAAAAGCGTCGCCAAAAAAGTAATGAAAATTTTCTTTTTGGATCCGGAAGTGGTGCAAAATTGACGCAGAAGCGATGAATTTAACATGGGCTTGTCATAGGACGGAAGTCGTCCATTTCAACAGCCGTTGCACTGAATTGGCATCACTTCTTTAGGTGTGATCCGAATTCAATGTTTTGGATGTAAATTAAAAAATTCTGTGATATTTTGTCAAATAAATAATTTTTATAATATTTTATACTTTTTAATGGATTCTAACGCTTGTCGGAAACGTTTGACATCAACTATTTCCAAAAATTTACAGTTTTTTCAAATTGGTTTTAGCATTTTTTCGACTAAATTTAAATGATTTGTACCATTTGATGGATTCTTACTCTGTTTTTAACCTATTTGAAGCAAAAAAAATTAAAATTACCCATTAAAAGTATGAAAAAACCAAGTTATAAAAAAATTGAATTAAAAAATTCCTGGGTAGTTAAAATAAATAACATCATTAGGAGTGCATCTTCTGGAAGTGCTTTTAAAGTTGTGCCTTTGGAAGAACTTCCAAATTTTTTTGCTGGGTCATTATGAACTGATATAGACCGATTTTGGCATGGGTGTTTCAGATCATATATTAACACCACGTACTAAGTTTCGACCGAATCAGTTGAAATTTGTTCCTCCAAGAGGATCCGTAAGTGAAATCTGGGATGTCGGTTTATATCGGGCTATATATAATTATGAACCTATATGTACCAATTTTTGCATTGGTGTTGTAGATCATATACTAACGCCACGTATTAAATTTCAACCTGATCGGATGGAATTTGCCCCTCCAAAAGGCTCCGCAAACCACATCTGGGGAGTCGGTTTATATGGGGGCTATACAAAATTATGGACCAATACCCATATACCAACACCATGTACCAAATTTTAGCCAGATAGGATGAAATATGCTTCCCTTAGAGGCTGCGCAAGCCAAATCTGGGGGTCCGTTTATATGGGGGATATTCGCAAAAATGGTCCAATATGGCCCATTTGCAATGCCCTCCGACCTACATCCAATAAAAACTACTTTTGCCAAGTTCCAAGTCAATAGGTTGTTTCGTTCGGAAGTTAGTGTGAATTCCACAGACAGACGGACATCGCTAGATCGACTCAGAATTTCACCACGACCCAAAGTATATAAACTTTATGGGGTCTTAAGCCCCGATGTGTTACAAACGAAATGATCCCCCATTTCCTATGGTGGAGTGTATAAAAAAGAAATGCCATAAAAATTAATGCAAATTTTATTTATGGGTTGTAATGTCGAATCATCAATTAAAATTTTAATTGATTAAACAAATAAAACAAAAATCAATCACTCGAATTAATAATCAATCAGTTAATTTTGTAATTGACTCTGGTGATTGATTCTATCATTTCTGTGATTGAAGACATTTCAATTAAAAATTAATTGGATCAATTAATTTCGTGATTGAATCCAAAACTTACTTTTTGTGTGTACGAATGGATTTTCATACACTGCGCCACACTGCGGAACAGGATATTATAAGTTAGTGCATATGTTTGCAATATCCAGAAGGAGATGAGATAGACACATGGTGTCTTTGGCAAACATGCTCAGGGTGGGCTCCTGAGTCAATATAGCCATGTCCGTCTGTTCGTCTGTCCGTGAACACATTTTTGTAATCAAAGTCTAGGTCGCAGTTTTAGTCCAATTTGGCACAAGTATGTGTTTTGTCTCAGAATAGAACCCTATTGATTTTGGAAGAAATCTCTAGAAGCCAGATATGGACTTATATGACCCAATTTGCTTAAAATTTTTCACAAGAAGAACAATTAGTAGTGTAGTCAAGTGTGGCAAATTTTATTGAAATCGGTTCAGATTTAGATATAGCTCCCATATTTATGTTTCGCCCGGTATGGACTAATACGGTTCCAGAAGTCAGAGTTTTCCCCAATTTTGTTGAAATTTTGCACTAGGAGTGTGATTAGTAGTGTAGTCAAGTATGCCAAATTTTATTGAAATCGGTTCAGATTTAGATATAGCTCCCATATATATCGTTCGCCCGATTTACACTCATATGACCACAGAGGCTAATTTTTTTTCTCCGATTTAGTTGAAATTTTGCACAGGGAGTAGAATTAGCATTGCTGCTATACGTGCCAAATTTGGTTGAAATCGGTTCAGATTTAGATATAGCTCCCATATATATGTTTTTCTGATTTTGACAAAAATGGTCAAAATACCAACATTTTCCTTGTAAAATCGCCACTGCTTAGTCGAAAAGTTGTAAGAATGACTCTAATTTTCCTAAACTTCTAATACATATATATCGAGCGATAAATCATAAATAAACTTTTACGAAGTTTCCTTAAAATTGCTTCAGATTTAAATGTTTCCCATATTTTGTTACTAAAATTGTGTTCCACACACATAAAGTTTTTTTTTCTGATTCAATCACGAAATTAGTTGATACAATTAAATTTTTAATTGAAATGTCTTCAATCACGAAAATGATAGTATCAATCACAATTTTAATTGGACATAGAAAAAATTCTTGATCAAAAAATTAATTGATTTAATTGGCAAATTTCTATTAATTTTTTAATTGATTCAATTAACAATTTAATTGATATTGATTGTAAAACTCAATTAATTTATTAATTAAAACAGGTAAATATGTTCAGTTACTTTCTGAATTGGCTTAGAGTTTTTATTTAGATTAACAATTGATTGTTTGGAATACATTTGTAATTAAAAATTTAAAAAATGTTCATCACTTTTTTTAACTGACTTAGTCTTCCGAATTTGATTAAAAAGCTAATTGTATCAATTAATTTATTAATTAAAAAAAATTAACTTCAAATAACTTTTTAATTGGAAATATTTTGGTGATATTTTTTCTGTGCACCCTAGTGCATTAGCCAACTTAAATTTTGAGTCTACAGATTTTGTAAAAGTCTATCAAATTCTGTCCATATCGAGTGATATTTAAATGTATGTATTTGGGACAAACCTTTATATATAGCCCCCAACACATTTGACGGATGTGATATGGTATCGAAAATTTATATCTACAAAGTGGTGCAGGGTATAATATAGTCGGCCCCGCCCGACTTTAGACTTTCCTTACTTATCTAAAATAAAACTACATTTTCTTCCACAGTGGGTTCACTTTTTTTGGGTGTAGTCATGTCCGTCTGTCCGTTTGGAATAATATAGCTCCCAAATATATCTTTCGCACTTAAATGGCTCCAGAAGCCAGTTTTTATCGCTTGTAATTACGTAGTGTGAAGGGAAAAAATTGGAGTTCAAGATTGCAAAAATATCTTTAGTGCTATACTTGAACTTTGGGCGCATTATTGGTAAAATTTCAAAAAATTCTGAACTATTTTGTGAAAGACACGGATTTAGTAAATCTTTATGCTTAATTCGTGAAACATTCTCAAAACATAATAAATATATGAACTAAAATAGTGTTAAATTGGCTTTAGTGAAATATAGGGTTAACGTTTTTTGAGTGTAATATAAGTAGGAAGCCACCGTATTGCAGTGGTAAGCATGCTCACAATAACCTACCACGGGATAAAGTTGCAATCCCAGTTTCGACTAAACATCAAATAATTTTCAGCGGTTGATTATTCCCTCTCAGTAATGCTGGTGACACTTCTGAGTGCTTTCGAAAGCTACTCTAAGGAATTTCACTGCAAAGTGAAACGCCGTTCAGAATCGGCTATTAAAATAAGGTCCCCTGTCAGATCGAGAAGTGGACTGAATAGAATAAGTGAGCCCTATAGGGGCTGTCACTATACAAAAAAAAACAACTATACAAACAATTTTCATTTTTTCATATTTTCCCTATTTCGTTTTTTTCAGGATTAACATGAAATACAATTTGGCGCCAGCATTTCTTCTATATGCTCTTCATCTAGTCAATTATGGATGGGCCTCCTCCTCGAAACCTGAGCCCTATTGTGTTCACAATAAAACCGAATATACATTTGTGGATGTAGTGAAAACCCGACAGGTAGTAGCTCCAAAACCCTGGTACAAGAAATGGGGAAAATCCATCGTCAAAACCGAGGAATATGTTGAGCGGGAAGCTATACCAAAAGTCACACCCATAAGGGCATGTTGTCAAGGTTATGTTATGACAGAAACGAAATTGTGTGAACCTCAATGCCTGGAGGGGTGTCCTAGAAACTCAAAATGTGTGGAACCCGAAATATGTCAATGCCTACAGGGCTACTTCTCCTCGTTGGCCAAACAAGGTGGAAAACACTATTGTGAGCCGATATGTGAGAAACCTTGTCCGGAGAATAGCTTGTGCGTGAGACCAAATGAATGTGCTTGCCTGGGGGGATATCGCAAAACCGAAGATCTTCAATGCGTGCCCCATTGTCCTTCGGGTTGTCCGTTCGATGGTAAATGTGTGGCACCCAATCGATGTGAATGCTCCGAAGGCTATAAATCGGAGAAGGGCACTTGCCTACCCATTTGCTCTGCTGGAGACCAATGCAAAAATGGCCTATGTGTAGATAAGGAAAAATGCGATTGCAATATTGGTTTCGTCTTTAACGAGCAGACTCAAAAGTGTGAACCCAATTTGTCAATATTTAAAGAAATGGAATCCTCAACACCAGCCAGCGAAGAGGATGAGAGTAATGAGAAAGTCCACGAGGAGGAGCAGGAGGAGGATGAGGAGCATAGTAGTGAGGCAACAGATATTCATATGGGCATATCGGTGGATCCAAGTCAAATTTTTGATGAATCATTCGAAAGTGCAAGCACTGAAAATTCCCTCCATAAATGTCCCGACGACTTTGTTCTCTATCGTGGCCAATGTCAGCCTTTGAAATTTGCCATTGATGAAATTGACTGTCGTATACAGCCCTGTACAGATCCTCAAGCTGTTTGCTCTGTAAATGGCACCTGTGCCTGTCGCGAAGGATATAAAATGCTAAAGAAGTCCATGCAAATAGCCGACAACACTACACACGGTGAGCAACACCTGAAACATGTGGTGAAGCCAGTGTGTTTGTCACTGGAGGAATATCAAACTTTAATGTCAGCTCTGCCGGACGGCAGTGGTACTTCAATAGAAATGGAAGAAACCGAATCTTCGAATATAGCAGCCATATTTTTCATTGTCTTGGGTGTTTTAACAATGACAGGAGCTTTGATTTATTTGGGTTTAAGATTGTCCAGAGCAAGTTCAGGTCGCATGGATGTGGAAGGTAAAGTTTGTGAATTTGTTTTATTTTTTTATATTTTAATTCCATTTTACTTTGCCCCCGTTTTTTAGGCAAACAATTGGAGTGTGCTTACGATAGTCGAGGATGTCGACTATCAAACCCAGAGAAATCGGTTATATAAAATATGGAGATGGACTATATGTTGGCCTTAATTTTAAAATAATTTACAAATAGTATTTAATGAGATTTGAGAGATTTTTTTTTTATAAAATTTATTTAAATTATAAATAAATATTTTTTTTAAGATTTTATTTTTATATAGTTGGATTTCTCTTCTATCTTCATGTTACGTTAGCTAAAACTACGCTGAAAAAAAATGTTTTACCTATAAGAAAAGATTATGTAACCAAAATTTTAGGATACGCAATTTATACAATATTAAGAACAAATGTCTTCAATATAAAGAAATTTTATTTAAAAAATTATAATCGTTGCTTCAACAATTTTTGTCGGTTAGAAGTCATAAACCCAGCAAAAAAAAGAGTCGCTAAAAACGTTGCGAAAATGTCCTTTTTTGAATCGGGAAGTGAGGTAAATTGGCCCAGAAGCGTTGAATTTAACATGGGCTTGTCATAGGACGGATATCCACCATTTCAACAGACGTTGTACTGAGTGTGATACAATTCTTAAGGTGTGATACAAATTCCGAGTTTTGGGTGTGAATTTTAAAAAAATTTAATTTGTATGATTTTTATACCCTGCGCCACACTGTGGAAAAAGGTATTTTATAAGTTAGTGCATATGATTGCAACACCCAGAAGGAGACGAGATAGACACATGGTGTCTTTGGCAAAAATTCTCAGGGTGGGCTCCTGAGTCGATATAGCCATGTACGTCTGTCCGTCTCTCCGTCTCGTGAACACATTTTTGTAATCAAAGTCTAGGTCGCAGTTTTAGTCCAATCGACTTCAAATTTGGCACAAGTATGTGTTTTGGCTCAGAATAGAACCCTATTGATTTTAGAAGAAATCGGTTTAGATTTAGATATAGGCTCCATATATATATATTTCGCCCGATATGGACTTATATGGTCCCAGAAGCCAGAGTTTTACCCTAATTTGCTTAAAATTTTTCACAAGAGGAACAATTAGTACTATAGTCAAGTGTGTCAAATTTTATTGAAATCGGTTCAGATTTAGATATAGTTCCCATATATAGCTTTCGCCCGATTTACACTCATATGACCACAGTTGCCAATTTTTTGCTCCGATTTAGTTGAAATTTTGCACAGGGAGTAGAATTAGCATTGTAGCTATGCGTGCCAAATTTGGTTGAAATCGGTTCAGATTTAAATATAGCTCCCATATATAGCTTTCGCCCGATTTACACTCATATGACCACAGTGGCCTATCTTTTACTCCGATTTAATTGAAATTTTGCACAGGAAGTGGAATTAGCATTGTAGCTATACGTGCCAAATTTGGTTGAAATAGGTTCAGATTTAGATATAGCTCCCATTTATATCTTTTTCTGATTTCGACAAAAATGGTCAAAATACCAACATTTTCCTTGTAAAATCGCCACTGCTTAGTCGAAAAGTTGTAAAAATGACTCTAATTTTCCTAAACTTCTAATACATATACATCGAGCGATAAATCATAAATAAAGTTTTGCGAAGTTTCCTCAAAATTGCTTCAGATTTAAATATTTTCCCATATTTTTTTACTAACATTGTGTTCCATCCTAGTGCATTAGCCGACTTAAATTTTGAGTCTATAGATTTTGTAGAAGTCTATCAAATTCAGTCCAGATCGAGTGATATTTAAATGTATGTATTTCGGATAAACCTTTATATGTAGCCCCCAATACATTTTACGGATGTGATATGGTATCGAAAATTTAGATCTACAAAGTGGTGCAGGGTATAATATAGTCGGCCCCGCCCAACTTTAGACTTCACTTACTTGTTTATTATGCACTCTAACACTTGTCTGAAATTATAGATTTCTAATGTTTTCAGAAATTCGCAATTTTTGTAAAATAGAGTTAGTTTTTTTTTTTCGACAAAATTTGAAGTGTGGTTTTTGTACCTTTAGAAGAACTTCCAAAATTTTTTGTTAGATACTTATATCGTTCACTAGATGTCAACCGCATCGGATGAACTTTGTTACTCAATTAGGGGTTGTAAAGGGCATAATATACTGACATAACATACACCGAAAAAAAGTGAACTGTTTTATAGGAAGAATACAGTACCACGCACGAAAATTGAACTAAATTGTACTCCACATTTTGAGATTTCCACAAAGCGTTGTTAAAACCAGGAAATGTTAATGCCCTGTTGTATTTTTTAACTGCAGTTCACGAAATTACATCATCTCATAGAAGAAAAAATTAACTAAAAGTAAAGAAAAAAATCATTGGCGCCAAATCATGACAATTTTAACCATACAGGTGTTCATTCTTACTATTTTTGGGAATACGATACGAAAATTTTCATTTGTTTTAGTTCATATTGAACTTATGTGTACGGTCATTGAACTTTATACTCACGTTTAGTTCATAAAATTTTTGAGACATACTTAAAAAAGTAAGATTTTATTAATAAAAAATTTCGTTAAAAATAATAAAATTTAACTATAAGCAAATAATTTTTTCCAATAAAAGTAAGTTACATTTCGCGTTAGTTTAACTACGGAAATTTTTTTCTGTGTACTAGGTTAGGTTAGGTTAGGTAACAGCCCGATGTATCAGGCTCACTTAGACTATTCAGTCCATTGTGATACCACAGTGGTGAACTTCTCTCTTTACATACTTTGAGTTTGAACCGAATTAAATGAACTTTGCTACTCCAGAAGCCTTCAGAAATTATATCTGGAAGTTGACATGTATCGGGGTAGTTAGCTTCGGAATAGTGGCAACGGCTCACCTAGACTATTCAGTCCTTTGTGGTACGATTCGACGTTTTAAACTTAACAACAAGGGACCTCCTTTTTATAGCCGAATCCAAAAGAAAATTAAGATTTTATAGAAAATTTTATTTCTTTGTAAAATGTTCTCAAAATTCTATTCCTATATAAAATTTTATCAAAATTTTATTTCTGGAGAAAATTTTCTCAAAATTTTATTTTTAGAGAAAATTTTTTATTTCTATAGAAAATTTTATCAAAATTTTATTTCCATATAAAATTGCGTCAAAATTTTATTTCTATAGAAAATTTTGTCACAATTTTATTTCTATAGAAAATTTTATCAAAATTTTATTTCCATATAAAATTGCGTCAAAATTTTATTTCTATAGAAAATTTTGTCACAATTTTATTTCTTTAGAAAATTTTGTCAAAATTTTATTTCTGTAGAAGAGTTTGTCAAAATTTTATTTCTATTAAAAATAATCTCAAAATTTTATTTCAACAGAAAATTTTATCAAAATTTTATTTCTAAAAACAAAGAGAATGCTGATGATTAATATGGCAGTTCGATCGGACATCTTCTTAAATATGCGTCCTAGAGCGAAAAGGACGATAATTCGTGACCACCCTTCAAAAATCAAAAGTTTGATGAAAATTCTCAAAAAATTTAAATTTTTATATGAAAAATTTATTTTGGCCATATCTCTAAAGGGCTATGCCCAAATCAGTTTGACATACATAATTACTTTTCCTCCGTTGGTTAAGCTACTCAAGTAGTTTAGTCAACGCAAATTTTTCTCAAAACATTATAGAAATAAAATTTCTCAAAATTTTATTTCTATAGAAAATTTTATCTAAAGTAAAACAAAATAAAGTAATTTTTGTAGAAAAATTTTCAAAATATTTTTTCTGTGGTAAATGTTGTCTAAATTTAATTTTTATAATAAATTTGGTCAACATTTTATTTCTATAGTAAATTTTGTAAAAATTTTATTTCTATAAAAAATTTTCTTAAAATTTTATTTCTATGGAGAATTTTCTCAAAATTTTATTTCTAGAGAAAACTTAAATACTGTTCCTCCGTTGGTTAAGCTACTCCTGTAGTTTAGTCAACGTAAATTTTTCTCAAAACATTATTTCTATTCAAAAATTTCTCTAAATTTTATTTCTATAGAAAATTTTATTTAAATTAAAAATAAAATAAAGTAATATTTTTAGAAAATTTTTCAAAATATTCTTTCTGTAGTAAATATTGTCTAAATTTTATTTCTATAATAAATTTTGTCAACATTTTATTTCTATAGTAAATTTTTTTAAAATTTTATTTCCATAAAAAATTGTTTTAAAATTTTATTTCTATGGAAAATTTCCTCAAAATTTTATTTTCTCAAAATTTTATTTCTAGAGAAAATTTTCTCAAGAATTTATTTCTAGAGAAATTTTTCTCAAAATTTTATTTCTAGAGAAAATTTTCTCAAAATTTTATTTCTACACAAATTTTGTCAAAATTTTATTTCTATAGAAAATTTTGTCAAAATTTTATTTCTATCGAAAATATTATCTAAATTTTGTGTTTATAGAGGATGCTGATGAGGAATGTGGCAGTTCCGAAACGATCGCCCATCTAACCATATTGCAGTTTAAAGGCCTTTGCCCACATCAGTTTGCCATACATACTTTTCCTCTGTTGGTTGAGGGTACTCCTGTAGTTTAGTCAACGCAAACATTTTCTCAAATCTTTATTTCTATAGAAAACTTTCTCTTTAAATATTATTTCTGTAGAAAATTTTTCTCAAAATTTAAGAAAAAAATAATAATTTTGTCAAAATTTTATTTCTATAGTAAATTTTGTCAAAAATTTATTTGTAAGAATTATTTTTCATAGTTTCGGCTATAGGTCGACCGAAATATTGGAAATAAAAATAAAAGAAAAACATCATATCTATGTTTTTTAATCGACCTATAGCCGAAACTATGAAAAAATTCTTAAAAATAAATAAAAAGGTCAACGATAATCAACCAGAAAAAAATTTATTTCCGTAGAAAATTTTCTCAAAATTTTACTTCTATAGAAAAATTTAAAAATTTTATTTTTATATAAAATTTTTCAATTATTATTTTTTATTTTGTTTTTAATAAAAAAAAATATTTCGGTAGAAAAATTTTCAAAATTTTATTTCTATACAAAATTTTGTCAAAATTTTATTTCTATAGAAAATTTTATTTCTATAGAAAATTTTGTTAAAATTGTATTTCTATTAAAAATAATCTCTAAATTTTATTTCAACATAAAATTTTTTAAGATTTTATTTCTATAAACAAAGAGAATGTTGATGATTAATGTGGCAGTTCAGAAACGATCGCCCATCTAACCATCTTGCAGTCTAAAGGGCTATGTCCAAATCAGTTTGGCATACATAAATAATTTTCCTCATTTGGTTAAGCTACTAGTCAACGCAAAATTTTTTTCAAAACTTTATTTCAATAGAAAATTTTGAAAAAATTTTAAAAAACTTTATTTCTGTAAAAAATTTTCTCAAAAATTTTTAAAATTTATTTCTATAGACATTTTTGTCAAAATTTTATATGTAACATATAGAAAATTTTGTCAGAATTTTATTTCTATAGTAAATTTTGTCAACATTTTCTTTCTATAGAAAATTTTGTCAAAATTGTATTTCTATGGAATATTTACTCAAGATTTTATTGCTATACAGAAAGTACTGGGCATAAAATTCACAGCAAAATAAAATAATTTTTTATCCCAAGCCTAGAAATCGCCTTCATCTTTCCAGCACAAGAAGTTCTTTTGAGGTTATATATATATATATATATATATATATATATATATATATATATATATATATATATATATATATATATATATATATATATACATACATATATATATATATATATATATATATATATATATATATATATATATATATATATATATATATATATATATATATATATATATATATATATATATATATATATATATATATATATATATATATATATATATATATATATATATATATATATAACCTCAAAAGAACTTCTTGTGCTGGAAAGATGAAGGCGATTTCTAGGCTTGGGATAAAAAATTATTTTATTTTGCTGTGAATTTTATATATATATATATATATATATATATATATATATATATATATATATATATATATATATATATATATATATATATATATATATATATATATATATATATATATATATATATATATATATATAAATCATTTGTTTTTGGGAAATTTAAACAATAAATTTTAATTTTACTGTAAGGATGATAATGCCAAATATGTGCAAGTATTATTCAAAATATCGTTACGTGTAGAAAAAATTCCAAAACGTAAAGAATTTATTTTTTAGCTTTTTCCCATTTGTCATGAAATTCAAATTAGTGGAATTATATCACATCTGAAGAACTAATGCGAAATCAATGCAGCGGATACATAAAAGGATTATTTTCATTTTATGACAACCCAGCAAAAAAGCGTTGGCAAAAAAGTAGGGAAAATTTTCTTTTTGAATCCGGAAGTTGTGAAAAATTGGCACAGAAACAATGAATTTAACATGGGCTTTTCATAGGACGGATATCCACCGTTTGAACAGCCGTTGCACTGAACAATTTTATTATGCCTGCATCACTTCTTAAGGTGTAATACGAATTCAGTGTTTTGGATATGAATTAAAAAATTTTGTTATATTTTGATAAATAATTTTTACATTTTTTTATGATTTTTAGTGCATTCTAACGCTTGACGGAAACACTTAATCTCAAATATTTTCAAAAATTCGCAATTTTTTTAGAATGGATTTAGCATTTTTTTGGAAAAAATTTTAGTAATTTTTACCATTTTGGTTATCTTGTCTCTCTTTACTTGAAGCAAACAAGTTAGAACTATCTTTTAAAAATATGAAAAAGTGAGTTATAAAAAATTAAATTAAAAGAACTTCCTGAGGACATTTTTGGAAGTGCTTTTAAAGTTGTGCCTGTAGAAGTAGTTTCAATTTTTTTTCTTGCTGGGGTATGATGAAATATCTCGATTTGATTAACTATTGGAAATATTCAATCAATGACAAATGTTCTCCACTTCAACCAACCCACAATTGAGGAGAAGAGCTATTAGAAGTAGACCATTACAATCACTTATAAGGGGAAATAAGGCTCTTCCTTTGGTTATGACTATCCTTCCTTCCTTCCATTCTGTTGAGGGTCAATTGGATGTCCATTACAAATTAGCCTATTAAAAGCAAATATCAAAGAACTTCATTGTTTACCGAACATTTCTTTATGCCTTGGATGGAAACCAAATTATTTCTATTCATCATAGCTGGCAAATAGATATACATAAATTTTTTTGAAAGATTTCCTTTTTTACTCTCGAGTAAAGCTTCCTCTCTACTTCACACCCTTCAAAGAATTTAGAAATAAATTCGTAAAAAAGTCTTAAATCAAATTGGAATAAAAAAATCCACTTGAAAAATATGCTAGTAAATTAATCATTTTATTTTCATATTCTTTTTTCAATTTTCGTTTGTTGTTTTTTCCAACCCCTCCTTTTATTTGTGCAAAATAAATGTGTGTGTGTGTGTGCCTAACGCCTCTCATTTTCGATTCGATTCCTTATACGGAAAATGGTTGTAATAAAATTAAATTGTAGTTTTGAAAGGTCCGGTCATGTTTTCCTATTCATTGCAGATAACAAGACTTGATAAAGAGATGGTTATGGTATTGGTGTTGCTGATGACGATGACGATAAAGATGATGATGGTGTTTAGACAAAGGCTTTTTCTTTATGTGTCTGGTTTGTGTGGGAATGATGTATGAGTTCACTGGTAGCTGGAGCAGGAAAAGATCATTACGAGAAAGAACACCATCAAATGATATATGTATGTGTGGGTGTTCATTGTCCATTGTATAAACACAGAAATTGCATTTTAAATGCCATATTAATCCATTTACATAAATTTACATTTATTTGTATGTTATGTTCCTGTTTAGTTTAGTGTCTTTTGAACTATTGACTTAAATTGTATTTGAAAGCCTCTTAAAATGACATTAAGTAATATTTTAAGACGATTATAGATATGAAATATTTTGTAAGATTTTTTTAGTGAAAGAGAATAGACGTAATGTAGTATTTAAAGAATTTATCATAGAGTATATATATTGTTTAAGTAAACTCCTGAAAGTATGCTTCATATTTATAAACCTATTAAAAGTCAATAGAAACAAAATTATGCACAAAATGCATAATTTCAATTATGCAGAGACAGAGAAATTTTATAGGATATAATCGGTGAAAAAAATTGAACAAAAGAAGTATATATGGCCGTAAGTTGACCCAGACCGAATCTTAGAACATCGCGTCTCGGTTGCCACTCGTGCCAAAAGTAATCTACCAAATGTAAATGCCTATACTGTAATTATAAGAATAACTTCTTATTGTGCAGGTTATTAAAATAAATAATAAAAATAAAAAATAAATAAAATCTAAATAAAGTTTTACCAAAAATCTACCAAATTAAAAAAAAAAATATTGAAGTTTATTAAAAAATATGTTTTCTCTTCGAAAGATATCTTTTACTTTTTTATTGTAGAACTTTCTTCAGTATTTGCAATATTATATACTATGATCTCTCTTATTAGAGATATTTTTTGGGTTATTTATATCCTTTGAATAGTAAATATGTCGAATTTTAAGGGCTTAAACGATTTTAGTTTGCTCTAACAAGGGCAGTTACTGCTTCTACAAAGAAGGGCAAAAACGAAAATTAAAATTTTTAAATCTATTGAATATATAGAATTTATAGAATTGGAACATTTTGTCGAAATTTTGTTTCTATAGAAAATTTTGTCCAAATTTTTTTCTATAGAAAATTTTGTCAAAATTTTATTTTGTAGAAATTTTTGTCAAAATTTAATTTTTATGGAAAATTTTGTCAAAATTTTATTTCTATAGAAATTTTTGTCAAAATTTTATTTCTATAGAAAATTTTGTCAATTTTTTTTTCTATAGAAAATTTGTCAAAATTTTATTCTGTAGAAAATTTTGTCAAAATTTTATTCTGTAGAAATTTTTGTCAAAATTTAATTTTTGTGGAAAATTTTGTCAAAATTTTATTTCTATAGAAATTTTTGTCAAAATTTTATTTCAATAGAAAATTTAGTCAAAATTTTATTTCTATAGAAAATTTTGTCAATTTTTTTTTTATAAAAAATTTGTCAAAATTTTATTCTGTAGAAAATTTTATCAAAATCTTATTCTGTAGAAATTTTTGTCAAAGAAAATTTGTCCAAATTTTATTTCAAAAGAAAATTTTGTCAAAATTTTATTTCTATAGAAAATTTTATCAAAATTTTATTTCCATAGAAAATTTTGTCAAAATTTTATTTCTAAAGAAAATTTTATCAAAGTTTTATTTCTATAGAAAATTTTGCCGAAATTTTATTTTTATAGATAATTTTGTCAAAATTTTATATCTAAAGAAAATTTTGTCAAAATTGTATTTTTATAGAAAATTTTGTCAAAATTTCATTTCTATAGAAAATTTTGTTAAAATTTAATTTCTATAGAAATTTTTTTGAAAATTTTATTTCTCTAGAAATTTATATTTCTATGGAAAATTATGCAAATTTTTTTCTGTAGAAAATGTTGTCAAAAATTTTTTTCTATAGAAAATTTTGTCCAAATTTTATTTCTATAGAAAATTTTGTCAAAATTTTATTTCTATGAATTTTTTTTTTTCGAAATTTTATTTCAACAGAAAATTTTGTCAAAATTTTATTTCTAATGAAAATTTTGCCAAAATTGTATTTTTATAGAACATTTTGTCACAATTTTATTTCTATAGAATTTTTTTTCAAAATTGTATTTCTATAGAAAATTTTTTCAAAATAAAATTTCTATAGAAAATTTTATTTCTATAGAAAATTTATTTTTAATTTTTTTTGAAAATTTTATTTCTAGGGAAATTTATGCCAATTTTTTTTCTGTAAAAATTTTGTCAAACAAATTTTTTCTATAGAAAATTGTGTCTAAATTTTTTTCAATAGAAAATTTTGTCCAAATTTTATTTCTAAAGAAAATTTTGTCAAAATTGTATTTTTATAGAAAATTTGGTGAAAATTTTATTTCTATAGAAAATTTTGTCAAATTTTTTTTTTTTATTTTAGTTCTATAGAAAATTTTGTCAAAATTTTATTTCTATAGAAAATTTTGTCAAAATTTTATTTCTATAGAAAATTTTGTCAAAATTTTATTTCTATAGAAAATTTTGTCAACATTTTATTTCTATAGAAAATTTTGTCAAAATTTTATTTTTAAAGAAAATTTTCTCAAAATTGTATTTTTATAGAAAATTTTGTTAAAATTTTATGGCTATAGCAAATTTTTATTTCTATAGAAAATTTTGTCAAAATTTTATTTTTAAAGAAAATTTTCTCAAAATTGTATTTTTATAGAAAATTTTGTTAAAATTTTATGGCTATAGCAAATTTTGTCATAATTTTATTTCTATAGAAATTTTTTTCAAAATTTTATTTCTATATAAAATTTATAGAAAATTTTATTTCTCTAGAAATATTTCTTTCTATGGAAAATTTTGTTAAAATTTTATTTCTAAAGAAAATTTTGTAAAATTTTATTTCTATAAAAAATTTGGCAAAATTTTATTTCAATAGAAAATCTTATCAAAATTTTATTTCTATAGAAAATTTTGTCAAAATTTTATTTCTATCGAAATTTTTGTCAAAATTTTATTTCTATAGAAGTTTTGTCAAAATTTTATTTCTATAGAAAATTTTCGGTTATAGAAGGCCACTTGTCTTCGGTTTGCACTCCTTGCAAAGTGAACCTAAAAAACTGGCATCCACTATACCTAGGTTAGTTAGTATATTAATTGAAACAAGTATATAAAGCAGTAAGTTATATACTTGATCGACTAAGTAAGTTCGGCCGGGCCGAAATTACAGTGTGCCTTCTATACCCTCAAGAAGTGAGGTCTATATCGGTCTGTATGAAAATCTTACCAAATGGGCTGATAAAAACTAAATCCCGTACACGTCAAACTGCTGTTTCTAGAAACGCAAGGAGTTAAATCGGGGAGATCGGTCTTATGGGCGCTATACTAAAACGTGGACCGATACTCATCATTTTTGGCACACCTATTTATTGTTCTACTGCTAGATTTCAAATTTCAGGTAAATGGGATAAAAACTACCGTTTCTAGAATGTCTAGCAATGAAATAATTTTTTGTACACCTATTTATAGTCCTAAAAATCCTCCAGACTTTCAATTACAGGTAAATGGGATAACAAATACGGTTTCTACAAAACCACAAAATAAAATTGGGAGATCGGTCTATATGGGGGCTATACTAAAGCATTGACCTATACTCACCATTTTTAGCGCACCTCTCTATGGTCCTACAATAACTCTAGATTTCCAATTTAAAGCAAATTGCTTGAAAACTACGGTTTCTATAAGCCCAATAAATAAAATCTGGAAATCGGTCTATATGGGAGATATACCAAAACATGGACCTATACTCACTATTTTCGCCATGGCTGTTAATGGTCCTATAATACATCTCAGATTTCAGGCAAATTGGATGAAAACTACGGATTCTATGTTAGAAGCCCAAGAAGTAAAATCGGGAGATCGGTCTATATGGAGGCTACACCAAAACATGGACCTATACTCACCATTTTTGGCACATCTCTTTATGGTCCTACAATATCTATAGATTTCAAATTTCAAGCAAATTGGATGAAATGTACGGTATCTATAAGCCCAAGATCTCAAATCGGGAAGTCGGTTCATCTGGGGACTATATCAAAACCTGGATCGATATAGCCCATCTTGGAAGTTGACCTGCCTGCAGACAAAATACGAGTTTGTGCAAAATTTCAACACGACTACTTCACTATTGAAGACTGTAGCGTGATTACAACAGACAGAGAGACGGACATGGTTATATCGTCTTAGAATTTCTCCCCGATCAAGAATATATATACTTTATACAGTCGGAAATCGATGTTTCGATGTGTTACAAACGGAATGACAAACTTATTATACCCCCTTCACCATTCACAATTCTATATTTAAATATTGATATAAATGCTTTTACTTTTTACGTTTTCTTTCTGTAAAGGTTTAACACTTTTTGTGCCACTGTTTTAAAATGAGTATGACACCTTTTATGGTCGGTGGCATTTTTGACCTGATTTTTATAAATTCTCAACAGTAAAGCTTCAAATGTAGGATATATAATTTGTATACCCTGCGCCACACTCTGGGAACATAAACTTTATATATTCGTAGCACCCAACACATTTGATGGATTTGATATGGTATCGGAAATGTGGATCAACAAAGTGGTTCAAGGTATAGTCGGCCCCGCCCGACTTTAGACTTTCCTTACTTGTTATTATTAGGATTGATTTTTATATACAAATATCTAGAGGATAATTTAACTTACCTGTTAATATTTTATGTGAAATCTTCGGGTTGTAGACTATTTGCTCTATATGGAGTTTAAAAAACGATTATAATTTTTTTGTTGGTTTTTTTCTTCTCGTAATCGAATGAGGTGTTCCATAGGTGTTTTTATAATTTTCTCTGTTATTAATTATGAATATATCGATTTATTAGTTATATTGTATATTGTTAAATTTTATTATTCGTTTAGTGATAAGTTCAGCTATTTTCTGCATTCACTTTATTCAATTACTTATAATAATAGATCAATAATTTTCTTCCTATGCTATCTATAATTTAAATTTCACTATAGACTCGATTTTAACACGAAAAATCTCGGCAGCTATTAAGGTAATATGAGATATTTTTTTTTTGTTTTCTTTATCTATTTTGCAAATGTATGGATTTTATATCCGTTTCCGTTTTTTTATTCGCCACTTATTGTCAATGGAGGAAAATGCACAATTGTATGTTATGTTTATGCTGATGGTGAGAGTGAGAGTTTTGGTGAGCAGTTGGATGTCTCTGATGTTACTGTTAAATATTTAATGGGGTATTTCGACTATATAACCCCCTTCGTATAATGATGGACCTTTTTTTCAATTTTTTTTAAGGGTTTCCAGGCTCTTTCACTGAGTGACCATTTGAGGTGGTAAATACTGTTTTGTGGTAAATACTCTTTCAAAGCTATATGATTTAACTTGTACGCGAATGTATGTGTTTGCGTGTCTTTAATATGAGTGAGTGAAATTTTATTTCGGGAAATGCAATGAAGCCGATGTTTTTTTACGTCAATTACCGGGTCTTTAGTTAATTACAAATGCACTCTAATGACTAATTAAGTAAAAATTTAAATAATTTAATTTATGTTAAGATGGCTGCTGTATTTGTGGTAGGGTTTTTGTTATTTTTTCGTATATGGTGCAATGCTTTAATGTTATATGTTTTAAAAATTTTTTATTTTCTATAGGGTATGACAACGATTTTAATTAAATTTAATTTTTATGAAAATTGTTTTTTTTTTTATTTAGCTCAATTGCTATATAATTTTTTTACTGCTACTTTAAGCGTTCACAAGAAATAAAGGTTTGTATGTTTCCGTTTTTTTTTTAGTTTTTTTTTAATGCATGAATTTGATTTTCTTCAAGTTAACACCAACAATTTTTTGTTTAAACTTATCATTGATTGCTAATTAAATTTTCTTTATGAAATTCCAATTATTTTTATTGTATATTCTTTAGCTATAAGTAACTATTTCATTTTCATTGAAATAATTTTTAATTTAGTTAAATTTCTAATTTATTTTGAAATTTAATATATATGAATTCATTTATATATATTTGTGCGTTTCAAATTTTCAATTAAGGTTTGATGTATTCCAATATAGTATTTTTGTTTTTAATTTTAATTAAGTACTTCTAGTTTCATTTGAACAATTAAATTACTTTTTTTTTGTGTTTTTTACCTATTTATATTAATATTTCAGTTATTCTATATAATAGAAATGTATTAGAAAATTTATTTTATTTTTTGTTGTTTTTTACCACGTTTCCACTATTTTTTTAATATTCAATTATTTTTTTTGTCGATTTATATCACTTTATTGTAAGTTTGGAATCAAAGTTCCCATTTGTAGTTTTCCTCCTTTTGTTGCCTCCTTTTAAATTTTAATAAAACCTGGAAATAAATAGTAAAATAAATAAATTTATTATTATGAAAAGTATATATCTATTTATATATCTATCTATTTATTCATAATTTAATATAAATAAAACAACATGAGAACATTTTCAATAGCTATAAAATTTTGACAAAATTTTCATTAGAAATAAAATTTTGACATGTTTTTTTTTTAGAAATAAAATTTTGACAAAATTTTCAAAAGAAATAAAATTTTGACAAAATTTTCCACAGAAATAAAATTTTGACAAAATGTTCTATAGAAATAAAATTTTAACACAATTTTCTCTGGAAACAAAATTTTGACAAAATTTTCTATAGAAATAAAATTTTGACAAAATTTTCTAAAGAAATAAAATTTTAACTACATTTGCTATAGAAATAAAATTTTGACACAATTTTCTATAGCAATAAAATGTTAACAAAATTTTCTATAGAAATAAAATTTTGACACAATTTTCTAAAGAAATACAATTTTGACAAACATATCTACAGTAAAAAAATTTGCAAAAATTTCCACAGAAATAAAATGTTCACTGCATTTTCTATAGAAACACATTTTTTACAAAATTTTCTTTTGAAAAACAATTTTAACAAAATTTTCTATTGTAACAAAATTTTGAGAACATTTTCTATAGAAAAAAATGTTGACAAAATTTTCTATAGAAATACCATTTTGACAAAATTGTTTGTAGTAATAAAATTTTAACAATATTCGATAATAATAAAATCTTGAAAAAATTTTCAGTAGAAATAAAATTTTAACAATATTTGCTATAGAAATAAAATAAAATTTTTTTATAGAAATAAAATTTTGACACAATTTTTCTATAAAAATACAATTTTGACAAAATTTTCCATAGAAATAAAATTTTGACAAAATTTTCCATAGAAATAAAATTTTGACAAAATTTTCTATAGAAATAAAATTTTGACAAAATTTTCTATAGACATAAAATTTTGGCAAAATTTTCTATAGGAATAAAATTTTGACAAAATTTTCTATAGAAATAAAATTTTGACAAAATTTTCTATAGAAATAAAATTTTGACAAAATTTTATATAGAAATAAAATTTTGACAAAAAATTACAACATTTTCGATAGTAATAAAGTCTTGACAACATTTTCTATAGAAATGCAATACTAATAAAATTTTCTGTAGAAATAAAATTTTGACAACATTTTCTACAGAAATAAAATTTTAACAAAATTTTCTATTGAAATAAAATTTTGACAAAATTTTCTATAGAAATACAATTTTGACAAAATTCTCTATAGAAATGCAATACTAATAAAATTTTCTGTAGAAATAAAATTTTGACAAAATTTCCTACAGAAATAAAATTTTAACAAAATTTTCTATGGAAATAAAATTTTGGCAAAATTTTCTATAGATTTACAATTTTGACAAAATTTTCTATAGAAATAAAATTTTGACAAAATTTTCTACAAAAAAAAAATTAACAAAATTTTCTATGGAAATAAAATATTAACCCAATTTTCTATAGAAATACAATTTTGACAAAATTTTCTATAGAAATATAATCTTGACAAAATTATCTATAGAAATACCATTTTGACAAAACTTTCTATAGAAATACCATTTTTACAAAATTTTCTGTAGGAATAAAATTTTGACAAAATTTTCTACAGAAATAAAATTTTAACAAAATTTTCTATGGAAATAAAATTTTAACCAAATTTTCTATAGAAATACAATTTTGACAAAATTTTCTATAGAAATATAATCTTGACAAAATGTTCTATAGAAATACCATTTTGACAAAAATTTCTATAAAAATACCATTTTTACAAAATTGTTAACAATTTTCGATAGTAATAAAATGTTGGCGAAATTTTCTATAGCAATGCAATATTAACAAAATTTTCTGTAGAAATAAAATCTTGACAAAATTTTCAATAGAAATGCAATACTAATAAAATTTTCTTTAGAAATAAAATTTTAACAAAATTTTCTATGGAAATAAAATTTTGACAAAATTTTCTATAGAAATATAATTTTGACAAAATTTTCTGTAGAAATAAAATTAAGACAACATTTTCTACAGAAATAAAATTTTAACAAAATTTTCTATGGAAATACAATTTTGACAAAATTTTCTAAAGAAATGTAATCTTGACAAAACTTTCTATAGAAATACCATTTTTACAAAATTGTCTGTAATAATAAAATGTTGACAAAAAAATTTTAAAAATTTTCGATAGTAACAAAATCTTGACGAAATTTTCTATAGGAATAAAATTTTAACAAAATTTTCGAAAGAAATAAAGTTTTTACAAAATTTGCTAAAGGAATAAAATTTTGATACATTTTTTTATAGAAATAAAATTTTGACAACATTTTCTATAGAAATAAAATTTTAACAAAATTTTCTATAGAAATAAAATTTTAGCAAAATTTGGTATAGAAATAAAATTTTGATAAAATTTTTCTATAGAAATACAATTTTGACAAAATTTTCTATAGAAATACCATTTTGACAAAACTTTATATAGAAATACGATTTTAACAAAATTGTTTGTAGTAAAAAAATGTTGACCAAAAAATTTTAACAATTTTCGATAGTAACAAAATCTTGACAAAATTTTCTATAGAAATAAAATTGTGACAACATTTTCTATAGAAATAAATTTTAACAAAATTTTCTATTGAAATAAATTTTAACAAAATTTTCTATAGAAATAAAATTTTAGCAAAATTTGCTATAGAAATAAAATTTTGACAAAATTTTTTTTAGAAATAAAATGTTGACAAAATTTCTTATAGAAATAAAATTTTGACAAAATTTCTTATAGAAATAAAATTTTGACAAAATTTTCGAAATAAATAAAATTTTGACAAAATTTTCGATCAAAATAAAATTTTGACAAAATTTAAAAAAAAAATACAATTTTGACAAAAATTTTTATACTAATAAAATTTTCAACAAAATGTTCTATAGAAATAAAATTTTGACAAAATTTGTTGTTTTGATCTCAGCTTAAAAACCATTGCGTTATAACTAAACTACAAGAGTAGCTTAACCAACAGAGGAAAAGAATGTTTGTCAAATTTATTTGGACAAAGCCCTATTGACTGCAAGATGTTTGGATGGACGCACGTTTCGGAATTACCACATTCC
This sequence comes from Haematobia irritans, assembly GCF_050003625.1. Classification (NCBI taxonomy): domain Eukaryota; kingdom Metazoa; phylum Arthropoda; class Insecta; order Diptera; family Muscidae; genus Haematobia; species Haematobia irritans. The sequence continues at coordinate 22,921,560 of NC_134398.1, forward strand.
TCATTAGCATCCTCTACTTGCAGCAAAACTATCAACCAATTATCAGAATAAATTCTGGTAGTTCACCAAACCCAAAGTGAACCATACTTAAACCTTCCAAAAAAAGGTTTGTGACAGCCGGCTTTTGCCGAAATAAATCTTTGGACAAACATTTATCTTTTCCTTTGCCACTGTCAAATCATCGATTTGAGTGCAGGTGGTCAAATCATGCAAATATGAACAACTCACCCCTACAAAAAACCTCTCGGCCACAGAGAAATGCGTGGGTGAGTGGATCATATTTGCATGATTTGACATCGGATTTGTTCACTCCTTTTCTTATAACTTTGTCACTTTTCGGTGGATTTCCTAATTGGTCTTATTACTTACGTTAGAGTATCATCTATACCACCATGGAGAGAAAAAAATTTTAATGGGTTATACTTTTCTGGCGGAATAAGTAAAATATGATTTTTTTTTTGAAAATTTGTCTTTTTCGCATCGATATTTTTTGAACCAATTAACTTATCACATATTCAATTCTACATGATTCGACATGATTCATCATCTTAATACCTTTCATTTAAGTACCAACAACGATATAATCGGACATTTTTAAATCGAGATATAATTTGTTTAGTGAAAAAGCGAAAAACTAAAAATAATGGGATATCTCAAAAACTGTTCCATTAAAAATTTTTAAACATTTTTTTTCGAATTTAGCAGATCAAAATACATACGAAAAGTCGACTCTCATCAAGTGTAAATTTTCAGTGTAAATAATGTTGACAAAATTGTCTATAGAAATAAAATTTTGGCATAATTTTCTAAAGAAATACAATTTTGACAAACATTTCTGTAGTAAAAACAATTTTGACAAAAATTTCTACAGAAATAAAATGTTGACAAAGTTTTCTATAGAAATAAATTTTGACAAAATTTTCTATAGAAATGCAATTTTAACAAAATTTTCTTTAGTAATAAAATTTTGACAAAATGTTCTATAATAAAGAAATTTTTACAAAATTTGTTATAGTAATAAAATTTTGATAAAGGTTTCTATAGAAATAAACTAGTGTAATAATATTGACAAAATTGTCTATAGAAATAAAATTTTGGCATAATTTTCTAAAGAAATACAAGTTTGGCAAAAATTTCTGTAGTAAAAACCATTTTGACAAAAATTTCTACAGAAATAAAATTTTGACAAAGTTTTCTATAGAAATAAATTTTTAAAAAATTTTCTATAGAAATACAATTTTAACAAAATTTTCTTTAGTAATAAAATTTTGACAAAGTTTTCTATAGAAATAAAATTTTGAAAAAATTTTCTAATCAAATACAATTTTGAAAAGAATTTCTACAGAAATGCAGTTTTGATAAAATTTTTTATAGAAATGCAATTTAAAACAAGTATATACGGCCGCAAGTTCGGCCAGGCCGAATCTTATGTACCCACCACCATGGATTGCGTAGAAACTTCTACGAAAGACTATCATCCACAATCGAATTACTTGGGTTGTGGTATCTTAAAACTTCTTAACATCGTTTTCTAGACAAAAAAGTTATGTATAGTTAAGTCTACAAATAATTACGAATCGATATGGACTTTTTGTACGTAGAGAGCCAGAATTGAAATATGGGGGTCGCTTATATGGGGGCTATATACAATTATGAACTTGATATGGACCAATTTTTGTGTGATTGGGGATCGATTTATCTGAGGGCCATATATAACTATAGACCGATATGGACCTAGTTAAAAAAAAAAACTAAATCTCGGGATCGGTTTATATGGGGCTATGTACGATTATGGACTGATATGGACCACTTTTGGCATGGTTGTTAAATATCATATACTACCACCACGTACCAAATTTCAAGCAGATCGAATGAATTTTGCTTCTCCAAAAGGCACCGGAGGTCAAATCTGGGGATCGGTTTATATGGAAGCTATATATAATTATGGACTGATAGGAACCAATTCCTGCATGGTTGTTGGATACCATATACTAACATCACGTACCAAATCCCAACCGAATGGGAAAAATTTTGCTCTTCCAAGGGGCTCTGGAGGTCAAATCTGGGGAACGGTTTATATGGGGCCTATATAATTATGGACCGATATCGACCAATTTTTGCATGGGAGTTTGAGGCCAGATATTAACACCACGTACCAAATTTGAACTGAATCAGATGAATTTTAGTCTTCCAAGAGGTTCAGGAGGTCAAATCTGGTGATCGGTTTATATGGGGGCTATATATAATTATGAACCGATGTGGACCAATTTTTGCATGGTTGTTAGAGACCATATAGTTACACCATGTACCAAATTTCAGCCGGATCGGATGAAATTTGCTTCTCTTAGAGGCCTCGCAAGCCAAATCGGGGGATCGGTTTATATGGGGCCTATATATAATTATGGACCGAAGTGGACCAATTTTTGCATGGTTGTTAGAGACCATATACTGACACCATGTAGCAAATTTCAGCCGGATCGGATGAAATTTGCTTCTCTTAGGGGCCTCGCAAGCCAAATCGGTGGATCGGTTTATATGGGGGCTATATATAATTATGGACCGATGTGGACCAATTTTTGCGTGGTTTTTAGAGACCATATACTAACACCATGTACCAAATTTCAGCCGGATCGGATGAAATTTGCTTCTCTTAGAGGCCTCGCAAGCCAAATTTTGGGGATCGTTTATATGGGGGCTATACGTAAAAGTGGACCGATATGGCCCATTTGCAATACCATCCGACCTACATCAATAACAACTACTTGTGCCAAGTTTCAAGTCGATAGCTTGTTTCGTTCGGAAGTTAGCGTGATTTCAACAGACGGACGGACGGACGGACGGACGGACATGCTCAGATCGACTCAGAATTTCACCACGACCCAGAATATATATACTTTATGGGGTCTTAGAGCAATATTTCGATGTGTTACAAACGGAATGACAAAGTTAATATACCCCCCATCCTATGGTGGTGGGTATAAAAAAATTTCTTTTTTAATAAAATTTTGACAAAATTTTCTATAATAATGAAATTTTTACAAAATTTGCTATAGTAATAAAAATTTGATAAAGTTTTCTATAGAAATAAAATTTTGACAAAATTTTCTAAAATTTTGACAAAGTTTTCTAAAATTTTGACAAAGTTTTCTATAGAAATACAATTTTGACAAAATTTTCTAAAATTTTGACAATGTTTTCTATAGAAATACAATTTTGACAAAATTTTCTAAACAAATACAATTTTGACAAGAATTTCTATAGAAATGCAGTTTTGATAAAATTTTCAATGGTAATTTTTTAAAGAATTTTCTATAGAAATAAAATTTTGACAAAACATTATAAATTCAATATAAAAAAAAAATATTATACTATCAAACTCCATAGAAAGTATCATAGTCCAAAGAAATTAGAAAGTTAAGGAAACGTTAAAATCTTTGGATCCAAGTAAACTTTTTTTTAGTGTACTGACTCTGGTTTTCTTCGATGAGAAGCAATTCCAAAATGAGAAGCTTTTGAACAGAGAAAATAATCCCGTTTGCTTGCTGAAGATATCAGCCAAAAGCCTTCTATTGGTCAACCGAGCTCAAGCACTGCTGATGGTAATTGTGGGGACCGCTGTAACGACCTAATGTCACTCCCCACTCTTATTTATCGACACACGTTGGTTCCAAATCGCTTTTTTGGAAATGATTCTGCAACTTTTGAACGGATAAAGATATCAACATTATTTTTGTGTTGAAGCTAAGGTGTTTTCCCCTAAGGAGGAAAACACCTCAGCTGTAGACATTGAAAGTTGGTCATCTTGGGGGTATGAAATTTTGTTAAAGCTCCAATTATGAATCGATTTCCATGACTTTTTCTTTGATAGAACTTGTAAAACCCTCCAAAAAGTTCGGGTGCGTGTACGAATATCTTGTATAGTTTGCGAGATATGGGCCCCACAATTTTCTTTGTGCAGTATTTTGAACCTAGAAGATAAGTTTTTCGAAGGAACCCGTGTATTTATCTTAACTGCATTCCCTATAAAATTTAACGCATTTTAGAAGAAAAGATTGCGTACTTTTGTGCTTAAGATTAAAAGTTGTAGACTCCACAATTTGGAAATTAAAATAAAACTAATTTTGATCATTTTTTTTTTGGAAAAGCCACCTACATTTATACAAGTGAAGTAGCACGCTGGCTTCTGGAGCCATATAAGTATATATCGGGCAAAATTTATATGGGAGATATTTGTAAACTTGAACCTTCTTTTGTCCAAAAAAATTTGGCTCTCTCTGACCCAAACTACATTTTTGTGCTAAATTTGGAGTTGATTGAACTGAACTGCAACAAATACAACAAATAAATTGATTACAAAAATAAGTTGGCAGGCAGACTACCATGGCTAGATCGACTATTTTGCCATAAAAAATATCTTCTTAAACGATAGAAAGTCAGTAGGATTGTGATAGGCCATCCTCTAGTTGGTTTCATTCGACTTTATATATTTCTCACCTGTAATATTGAATTATTCGTTCATCAATAAATTGTTTTCATCAATTTAAGAAGTCAGATTTTATATGGAAAAAATGTTTAAATTCTTACAATTTTTCTTACCGCAAAATATACGAACACAAAATATGTCGAACAAAAATACCTTAACAGTAGAATTTTGATAGGTAAACCTTAAGTTAATTTCATACGACTATACGTATTTCTCACTTATCATATTAATTCATTCGCCCATCATTAAATTTTTTCCACCACTTTAAGTAGCTATTTTTCATTTATTAAAATCTGATACACATGGCATGTTTTTCACAATATGCCTTCTGCAGATATTCAGCCGATTTTACAAATTTCACTTTCGTTTGTATTAATGAAACCCTGTTTTATTTTATTTTTTGTTATTGTATTTGGAAAAACTAGGCTACATGTAGTCGAGAAATAGGTCAAGTTTTGAGATCCAGAAAAACAAAATCCATAATTTTCCAGTTCGGTTTTTCTTTAATTCACTTAACAACTGCTTAATGGAATAAAATATAGCAATTTTGTGTCATATGTCGAAATTTTATAAATTAATTTTTAATTAAATTTAATTTTCATTTCCAGATTTTTTTATAGATAAAAATTGAAAGAGTTCCAAAAAACACATGTAGATTCCTAAAAGTATACTATAGAAATTTTGTATCTTTTTTTTTTTGCTCTCGTGTAATTGTGACAACATCTATATGCGTGAGCATTTGAAATAAAATGTGCTTATGCCAATGTGTGTGTGTGTGTGTGAGTGGGTGCGTGTGAATTTAATAAAGAAGAGAATTTCGATAAAATGTTAACATATTTTGAATGTTTAACATGGATATTCTTTCGGAAAAAATATTCATATTCAATTCACTTAACTAGACATTGGGTTTTATCAAAGAGTCACACAGACACGCACACACACACATACCCGTAAACTTGTAGAGAAATTATATTATGTGTATGGATGCTTGTGTATGGGAGAGTTGAAGGAACAAGTGCTAAAGATAAAACAGATGAAGAGCTCCCTGAGATAAATACAAGCAGGCACCTGTTATACATGACCACCAAAGACAGTCAAAGCTTGGTGAAATGAAGCAAACGACCCACCAGCGCAGCACATTTGTCCTTGATGCCAACGAAGGCTTTACAAACGATATTTATGAATAAGAAGAGACAACAAAGAAAGCAAAAAAACGCCAGATACCCGCACATATACACATATGCCCACACACAAATAAAAGCAACAGCAGTTTGATACTTTTCAATGAATGGAATTTGGTTTGTTACGTTTTTGTTTAATTTTTATAAAAATAATTTGAAGTTTTGTGTTGTTTTGTTTTTTTGTTTTTTTTTTATTTTGTAATCTCCAGAATATTTTTGCACTCCAATATTTTTTTTCTTTTTTTGCCGATTTATTTTCCAATTTTCCTTTCTATTAACTACCAAACGGGAATAAATTGTGCTTCTTAACTTGGGCTTGTGAAACTTGCTCTGGTATCGTTGTAGCCAGGAGATATATTTTTGTATTTATTTTGCAGCTAACAGAGTGTTTTCTTTGGGATTTTTATGGTTCTCAATTTTTAACATAGCTGCCAACAACATCCTTTGTGAGCACATTGCAAGCATGGCAAAATCTATGACAAACCAAAAAAAAAAGAGGACACCAAGAATACATCGTAGGAAACACAGATTATGCTTCAACATTACAAACAAAAGAAGCATGGAGCGCAAATAAAAGCAAGAGAATTAAATGGCGAAAACTGTCTTTAGGATATTGTGGTGTATGCGGTGTGTTTGTGTGTGTGTTAAATTCTACACAAAATTTAATTCACCACTCATTCATTTCACCGTTTAGAATAGAAGAACAGAAACAGAGTAAGAGCATTTTGGTGTCTCAGGTTTGCTTTGACATAGAGAACAGAAACGGAAATACACACAAACACACACATACGGCCACAAGCAGCACACAACACAATTTTAGAGACAAAAACGGAATTTGGATTCGTATCACGGTTGCCACAGTTGATAGAATTCTACCAAAAATGGTAGATTTTTTATTGGTAGAATTCTTGATGTTTTGGTAAATTTTTTACAATATTCCTCTTCAACTAAGAGGTACTTCATAAAGTTTCCGTAGAAAGCGAATTTTGAGAAAATTTTCTATAGAACTAAAATTTTATTAAAATTTTCGAAAGAAATAAAATTTTGGCAAAATTTTCTATAGAAAAAAGATTTTACAAAATTTCATATAGAAATAAAATTTTGATAGAATTCTCTAAAGCAATAACAGCTTTAGACATTTTTCTTAAGAAATAAAATTTTGAAAAAATTCCGATAAAAATAAAATGTTGACAAAATTTTCTATAGAATTGAAATGTTAACAAAATCTTCTATATAAATAAAATTTTGACAACATTGTCTATAGAAATAAAATTTTGACAAAATTTTCTATAGAAATAAAATTTTTACAAAATTTTCTGTAGAAATTCATTTTTGGAGAAAATTTCCTATAAAAAGAAAACTTTGAGAAAATTTTCTATAGAAATAAAATTTTGATAAAATTTTCGATAAAAATAAAATGTTGGAAAATTTTTCTATAGAAGTAAAGTGTTGACAAAATTTTATATAGAACTAAATTGTTAACAAAATTTTCTATAAAAAACAAAAATTTTACAAAATTTTCTATATAAAAAATTTTGACAAAATTTTCTATATATATAAAATCTTGAGAAAATATTCTGTAGAAATAAAATTTTGACAAAATTTTCTATAAAAATAAAGTGTTGATAAATCTTCTATAGGAATAAAGTGTTGACAAAATCTTCTATAGAAATAAAGTATTGGCAAAATTTTCTATATATTAAAATTTTGACAAAATTTTCTATAGAAATAAAATTTTGACAAGATTTTCCACAGAAATACAATTTTGACAACATTTTCCACAGAAACCAAATTTTGACAAAATTTTCCACAGCAAAAAAAATTGACAAAATTTTCTATAGAAATAATATTTTAATAAAATTTTCACCAGAAATAAAATTTTGACAAAATTTTCTATAGAAATAAAATTTTGAGAAAATTTTCTATAAAAATAAAATTTTGAGAAAATTTTGTGTGGAAGCAAAATTGTGACAAAAATTTCGGTAAAAATAAAATTTTGAGAAGATTTTCTATAGAAAAAAAAATTTGATAAAATTTTCCATAGAAATACAATTTTGACAAAATTTTCTATAGAATTGAAATGTTGACAAAATCTTCTATATAAATAAAATTTTGGCAAAATTGTCTACAGAAATAAAATTTTGACAAAATTTTCTATAGAAAAAAAATCTTGATTAAATTTTCCATAGAAAAACAATTTTGAAAAAATTTTCTATAGAAATAAAACTTTGACAAAGTTTGCTGTAGAAATAAAATTTATCAAAATTTTCTCTAAACATAAAATTTTGAGAAAATTTTGTGTGTAAGCAAAATTTTGACAAAAATTTCGGTACAAATAAAATTTTGAGAAAATTTTCTATAGAAAAAAAATTTGATACAATTTTGACAAAATTTTCTATAGAAATGTTGACAAAATCTTCTATATAAATAAAATTTTGGCAAAATTGTCTATAGAAATAAAATGTTGACAAAATTTTCTATAGAAATAAAATTTTTACAAAATTTTCTGTAGAAATAAATTTTTGAGAAAATTTCCTATAAAAAAAAAACTCTGAGCAAACATTCTATAGAAATAAAATTTTGATAAAATTTTCGATAAAAATAAAAATTTGGAAAAATTTTCTATAGAAGTAAAGTGTTGACAAAATTTTATATAGAACTAAAATTTTGACAAAATTTTCTGTATAAAAAAAATTTTGACAAAATAATATAAATAAAATCTTGAGAAAATATTCTGTAGAAATAAAATTTTTACAAAATTTTTTATAGAAATGAAGTGTTAACAAAATCTTTTATAGAAATAACGTGTTGGCAAAATTTTTTATAGAAATAAAATTTTGACAAAATTTTCTATAGAAATAAAAATTTGACAAAATTTTCAATAGAAATAAAATGTTGACAACAGTTTCACAGAAATACAATTTTGACAAAATTTTCCACAGAAAAAAATTTGACAGAATTTTCTACACACAAAAAAATTTCACGAAAATTCTTCCAATTAAAATTTTAATTGAGTTTTAAAAAATATTCGATTAAAAATTTAATTGATCCAACAAATTTTTTAATTGAAAGAAAAATCAATCACAAAAATAATATCAATTAATTTTTTAATTGGATCAATTAACTTTTTAATTGACCTTCAATTAATTTTTTAATTGATACTATCATTTCTGTGATTGAAGACATTTCAATTAAAAATTAATTGGATCAATTAATTTTGTGATTGAATCAGAAAAAAATTTTTTGTGTGTATAGCAATAATATTTTAATAAAATTTTCACCAGGAATAAAATGTTGACAAAATTTTCTATAGAAATAAAATTTTGACAAAATTTTCTATCAAAATAAAATTTGGAGAAAATTTTGTGTAGAAACAAAATTTTGACAAAATTTCCGATAAAAATAATTGATAAAATTTTCCATAGAATTACAATTTTGAAAAAATTTTCTATAGAAATAAAATGTTGACAAAGTTTGCTATAGATATAAAATTTTAATAAAATTTTCTATGAAAATAAAATTTTGAGAAAATTTTCTATAGAAAAAAATCTTGATAAAATTTTCTATATAAATACAAATTTTGACAAAATTTTCTATAAGTATAAAATTTTGACAGAATTTTCCACAGGAATAAAATTTTGACAACATTTTCTATAGAATTAATATTTTAAAAAGAATAGAATTAATATTTAAAATTTTGACAAAATTTTCTATAGAAATAATATTTTAATAAAATTTTCCACAGAAATAAAATTTTTACAAAATTTTCTATAGAAAAAATATTTTAATTAAATTTTCCAAAATTTTCTATAGATATAAAATTTTGAAAAAATTTTCTACAGAATAAAAATTTTGACAAAGTTTGGTATAGAAATAAAATTTTAACAAAATTTTCTATAGAAATACAATTTTAAGAAAATTTTCTATAAAAATAAAATTTTGTAAAAATTTTCTTTAAAAGTAAAATTTTGTGAAAATATTCTTTAAAAATAAAATTTTGTGAAAATTTTGTGTAGAAACAAAATTTTGACAAAATTTCCGATAAAAATAAAATTTTGAGAAAAATTTGTATAGAAAAAAAAAAATTGATAAAATACAATAATAGAAATACAATTTTGACAAAATTTTCTATAGGAATAAAATTTTGACAAAATTTTTTATAGAAATAAAGTGTTGACAAAATGTCCGATAGAAGTAAAGTGTTGACAAAATTTTCTATAGAAATAAAATTTTGATATAACTTTCTATATAAGGAATAAAATTTTAACAAAACTGCCTATGGAAATAAAATTTTAACAAAATTTCTAAAGAAATAAAATTTTGAGAAAATTTTCTGTAGAAAAACCATTTTGAAAAAATTTTCTATAGAAATAAAATTTTGACAAAATTGCCTATAGAAACAAAATTTTGACAAAAAAAAATCTATAGAAATAAAATTTTGACAAAATTTCCGATAGAAATAAAATTTTCTGTAGAAATTCAATTTTGACAAAAATTTCTGATAGAAATAAAAAATATCATTTTGAAAAAATTTTCTATAGAAATAAAATTTAGACAAAATTTTTTGTAGAAATAGAATATTGTGAAAATTGTGTGTAGAAATAAAATTTTGCCAAAATTTGCTACAGAAATAAAATTTGGAAAAAAATTTCTAAAGAAATAAATTTTTGTTAAAATTTCCGATAATACAATTTTGACATAATTTTCTATAGAAATAAAATTTTGAAAAAAAATTCTATAGAATTTCTGTTGACAAAATTTTTTAAATAAATAAAAGTTTGCAATATAATTTTTTTCTGTAGAAATAAAATTTTGCAAAACATGTTTTTTTTTAGATTATTTATGGCTCGAATGGCAACCGTGATTCCTATACAACAGCATTGCCATCGTCATTGTTATAAGCATCGATGACGATGTTGTTCGTTGATGTCGTGTCTCTGTTATGACTATGTCGTTATAGTGTCGTATTCCGCCATCGGTTGTTGGCTTTGTTCATTTGTAGTGGTACATAATTTACCACTCTTTGGCGTTGTGTTGAGTGTGGAGACATACACTTTTGACAACAACACTCCACATATCCCTTGTTCAACAACGGATATGCTCTCTGTGTTCCCACAAAACACAACAAAGACCCATATGAAGACACTCACATGCAAACAGCAACTTGTTGTAAATGAGAAGCATAAGTACTACAAAAGAGATGTTGTTTTGGTTGAGAAAAAAATTTATTCCGTGTGTGTGTATGTATGCTCAATGTTGTTGCAGCTTTTATTTAACTAGCTAAGAGTACTTGATTTGGAAAATTAAAACAAATTGAGCACCACTAGGTAAATATGTTGCATGTGCTCTACTAGCCTGTGGTATAAAGCACACATCTCTTCTAACACAGACACATTAACAAATATCGTAAAGATATTGCTGCTAACACACTTTACAGTGTGCATATCATTAAGTTCAAATTGGCTAAAACCAAGAAAAAAAAATAACAAGTTAATTATATCTTAAACAAAAATCTTTCAATTCAATAAACATTTTGGAAATTAATGATAAATAAACGAAACTGATACCAAAGAGATTGGTAAATGCTATATAATTGCTAGTTATATACGAATTCATATGGAAAATTATTAAAAGTTTGTATTTGTTAGAGAGACAACCATGAATTTTATGGTAGTTTGAAATTATACAAAAACAGATTAAATATGGAAATTGCACCCACGCCGACAGTTGCCATTTGTGCAAAAAAAAATCTACTAAAATTTTAAGAAAATTTTACCGATAATCTACCAAATTAAAAAAATCTTATTTTGAAGTTAGTATGAAAAGAATGTTTTTGTTTTTTTTAAGATTTTTTTTTTATTATTTTATTTTACCAGTTTATTACACAATATTATACGTTATGATCTCTCTGACAACCGACAATTTTTTGGATGTATAAATATATCTTGAATTGTAAATGTGTCGAATTTTAAATGCTTTTATGGGTTTAGCTTGCACCAACAAAAAAAAGTTACTATTTCAACAAAAAGGGAAAACTTACAATAGAACGAAAATACAAATTTTTAAGTATATTGAATTTATATTTTTATTTTTTTTTATTTCTATAGAATATTGACAATTTTGTAAAAATTTTGTTTCTATAGGAAATTTTGTCAAAATTTTTTTTCTATAGAAAATTTTACTAAAATATTATTTCTATAGAAATTTCTGTCAAAATTTTATTTCATTTTTGTTGTTTTGATCTCAGCTTAAAACCACTGCGTTAACTAAACTACAAGAGTAGCTTAACCAACAGATACAATATTTTTCAAATTAATTTGTGCTAAATCTATGAAAAGGAAATATTTGTAGAAAATTTATTTTAGGCCACGCCGACTATAGAAAACCTTTTTTCGGGCGGTTCGAGTGTAATTTACATTGGGTTTAGTAAATTACCCGAATTTATTCTGATAATGGGTTGATAGTTGTGCTGTACGTAGAGGATGTGGTAATTCCGATACGAATGTCCATCCAACCATCTTGCAATCATAGGGCTTTGCCCAAATAAATTAAACAAATATACTTTTCCTCTCTTTGATAATGTACTCTTGTAGATTAAAATTTTATGTCTAAATTTTATTTCTATTGCAAATTTTTGTCAAAATTTTATTTCTATACGCAATTTTATTAAAATGTTTTTTCTATAGGAAATTTTGTCAAAATTTTATTTCTACACGGACGAAAAAGACTGTTTTTCATATGCTTGGGTGTAAAAATTATATGTTTGGAACTCAATTTTTTAACACAATATTTTTAAGTGCAAGCATATAATGTTCATAAACTAGCATAACATGTTTGGGACATATATGTTAATATGTTACAACATATTATGTTTGGGAAATAAAATGTTTAATTTAGAAATAGCCTATTTATTTATATGGAAAATTTTGTCATAATTTTATTTCTATAGAAAATTTTATCAACATTTTATTTCTACAGAAAATTTTGGCAAAATTTTGTTTCTATACAAAATTTTAGTCAATACCTTATTTCTATAGATAATGTTGTCAAAATTTTAGTTCTTAAGAAAATTTTATCAATATTTTATATCTATAAAACATTTTACTAAAATTTTATTTCTGTAGAAAATGTTAGTCAAAGAGTTATTTCTATAGAAAATATTTGCAAAATTTTATTTCTATTGAAAATTTTGTCAAAAATTTTTTCTATAGACACTTTTGTCAAAATTGTATTTGTATTGAAAATTTTGTTAAAATTTCATTGCTGGCAACATTTTATTTCAATAGAAAATTTTGTCAAAACTTTATTTCTATACAAAATTTTGTCAAAATTTTATTTCCATACAAAATTTTTGTCAAAATTTTTGTCAAAATTTTATTTCAATAGAAAATTTTGTGAAAATTTTATTTCTCTAGAAAATTTTGTCAAAATTTTATTTCTATAGAAAATTTTGTCAAAATTTTATTTCTATAGAAAATTTTGTCAAAATTTTATTTCTTTAGAAAATTTTGTCAAAATTTTATTTCTATAGAAAATTTTGTCAAAATTTTATTTCTAAGAAAATTTTGTCAAAATTTTATTTCTATAGAAAATTTTGTCAATTTTTTTTCTATAGGAAATTTTGTCAAAATTATATATCTATAGAAAATTTTGTCAATTTTTTTCTATAGGAAATTTTGTCAAAACTTTATTTCTATAGAAAATTTTGTCAAAATTTTATTTCTATAGAAAATTTTGTCAAAATTTTATTTCTATAGAAAATTTTGTCAAAATTTTATTTCTATAAACAATTTTGTCAAAATTTTATTTCTATAGAAAATTTTGTCAAAATTTTATTTCTATAGAAAATTTTGTCAATTTTTTTTTATAGAAAATTTTGTCAATTTTTTTTTATAGAAAATTTTGTCAAAATTAAATATCTATAGAAAATTTTGTTACAATTTTATTTCTACAGAAAATTTTGTCTAAATGTTATTTCTATAGAAGGTTTAGTAAAAATTTTATTTCAATAGAAAATTTTATCAAAAGTTTATTTTTATAGAAAATTTTGTCTAAATTTTAAATCTATAGAAAGTTTTGTCAACATTTTGTTTAAATATAAAAATTTGTCAATTTTTTTTATAGAAAATGTTTTCAAAAGTTTGTCATCGTTTTAGTTCTATAGAAAATTTTTTCAACGAAATAAATAATTTTGTCACAATTTTATTTTTATAGAAAATTTTGCCAAAGTATTATTTCTATAAGAAACTTTGTCAAAATTGTATATCTATAGGAAACTTTGCAAAAATTTTATTTCTATCGAAATTTTTTTTTCAAAATTTTATTTTCATATTTTTGTCTATGTTGTGTCAACATTTTATTTCTGTAAAAATTTTATTTCTATAGAAAATTTAGTCGAAATTTTTTATAGCAAATTTTGTCAACATTTAAGAGTTAGTTAAAAATCCAAACTATAATAAATACTGTGAAATAATACTCTATTGCCAATTTAAATATTTCATGTACTAAGAACATGAATACTATATGAGTGCTCCCTGAAAATAAAGCCATTGCAAATAAAAAAAATGAAATTTCACCACTTTTTTACGATTTTGTTGCCATAGTTGATTACACTGCAAACAAAAACATGTTCCTTTCCAAAGATTTTGTCGTTATTCTAACGGTTTTTGGTATTGACTCCGAGACAAAGGAGCGGCGAATTCATATAAGGATACTTTAAAGACCCAATTCTCTAAATTTCAGTTTTGCGTACTTAATTTTAGTAAAGGGTGATACGGTCAAAATTTGGTCAATATAAACTTGACGTATTTCTTTCAATTTTGCATTTAAAAAACCTGAACACCCCTCATTTTGAAGGTGTGTGTGTGTAAAATGTTGCTCCTATTTTGATTTTGAAATTCACTCTTCAGTTGTCAAAATGCCATCCAAGCAAGAAGAGCAGCGTATCAAAATTTTGCTCGCGCATCGCGAAAATCCGAGCTACTCGCACGCAAAGCTGGCAAAATCGCTAAAAGTTGCCAAATCAACCGTTACAAATGTAATTAAAGTGTTTGGGAAACGTTTGTCGACAGCCAAGAAGTCTGGATCGGGGGGAAATCGAAAACCGGAAGCCGCTGAGACGACAAAGAGAGTTGCCGGTAGTTTCAAGCGAAACCCTAACCTCACTCTCCGAGGTGCCGCAAATAAGCTGGGTGTATCGTCTACAACCGTGCATCGAGCCAAAAAACGAGCCGGACTATGGACTTACAAGAAGGTAGTGACTCCAAATCGAGATGATAAACAAAATACGACGGCCAAAGCGCGATCCCGGAGGCTGTACACGACGATGCTGACGAGGTTTGACTGCGTGGTAATGGACGACGAAACCTACGTCAAAGCCGACTACAAGCAGCTTCCGGGACAGGAGTTTTATACGGCAAAAGGAAGGGGAAAGGTAGCAGATATTTTCAAGCACATAAAACTGTCAAAGTTCGCAAAGACATATCTGGTTTGGCAAGCCATCTGTACCTGTGGCTTGAAAAGCAGCATTTTCATATCTTCCGGGACTGTCAACCAAGACATTTACGTGAAAGAGTGTTTGAATAAACGTCTGCTGCCTTTCCTGCAGAAACACGGTTGTTCCGTACTGTTTTGGCCGGATTTGGCATCTTGCCATTACGGTAAAAAGGCCATGGAGTGGTACGCCGCCAACAACGTGCAGGTGGTTCCCAAGGACAAGAACCCTCCCAACACGCCAATACTGGGCTATTGTCAAGCGGAACCTAAAGAAGACCAAAAAAACTGCTAAGGACGAGCAGCAGTTCAATGCAAACTGGCTTTCTGCGGCGAAGAAGGTGGACAAGGTGGCTGTACAAAATCTGATGGCAGGTGTCAAGCGTGAGGCCCGGCAATTCGGATTTGGAAAAGCGAAAGCCTAACTGAATATTTTTCCTGAATTTTATACTAATTGAACTTGAAAAAGAAATTTAATTTGATTTTTTAAATAAACGATTTCACCGATTTACACGCGTTTTCCCTTGACCAAATTTTGACCGTATCACCCTGTAGAAACCTATTGATTTTGGAAGATTTAGGTATAGCTCCCATATATATCTTTCGCCCGATATGGACTTATATGGCCCCAGAAGCCAGAGTTTTACTCTAATTTCTTTGAAATTTTGCACCAGAAGAACAATAAGTACTATAGTCAGGTGTGCCAAATTTGATTGAAATCGGTTCAGATTGAGTATAGCTCTCATATACATCCTTCGCCCGATATAGGCTTATATGGCCCCAGAAATCAGAGTTTTAGCCCAATTTGGTTGAAATTTTGCATTAGGAGTACAATTAGTTTGGAGGAGTAAAATTCATCCGATCCGGTTGAATTTTGGAACATGGTGTTAGAATGTGGTCTCTAACAAACACGCAAGAATTGGTCCATATCGGTCCATAATTATATATAGCCCCCATATAAACCGTTCTCCAGATTTGATCTCCGGAGCCTCTTGGAGGAGCAAAATTCATCCGATCCGGTTGAAATTTGAAGCGTAGTGTTAGTATAAGGCCGCTAATAACCATGCCAAAATTGGTCCATATCGGTCTATAGTTATATATAGCCGATCCCCAATCACACAAAAATTGGTCCATATCGGTTCATAATCATGGTTGCCACTCGAGCCAAAAATAATCTACCAAAATTTTATTTTTATAGAAAACATTGTCAAAATGTTATTTCTATAGAAAATTTTGTCAAAATTTTATTTCTATAGAAAAATTTTTCCAAATTTTATTTCTATAGAAAATTTTGTCAAAATTTTACTTCTATAGAAAATGTTATTAAAATTTTATTTTGTCAAAATTTTATTTCTTTAGAAACTTTAAACTTAATTATATACGTATTTAATCGGCCCTTTTGTAGTTTAATATATACCACGTATGGACTATGTGGTATATATTGCGTTGTTAGGAAGTTTTATGATACCTTGCCATCGGCTTCAGTAGACGTTTCTACGCAATCCATGGTGAAGGGTACATAAGCTTCGGCCTGACCGAACTTACGGCCGTATATATTTGGTTTTACTAAAAGTGTGTTCCACCCTAGTGCATTAGCCAACTTAAATTTTTAGTCTATAGATTTTGTAGAAGTCTATCAAATTCTGTCCAAATCGAGTGATATTTAAATGTATGTATTTGGGACAAACCTTTATATATAGCACCCAACACATTTGACGGATTTGATATAGTATGGAAAATGTGGATTTACAAAGTGGTGCAGGGTATAATATAGACGGCCCCCGCCGACGTTAGACTTTCCTTACTTGTGTTTTTTTTTTTTTAATTAAAAGAAATGCTGCCGATGATCTTAAATTTAAATTATGTGGGCATTCGTATTCGTTAAAAAAAATTTTGTAATTAAAAGAAATGTGGCCAATGATTTTAAATTTAAAATTATGCATTTTTTTAATAATTTATGAATCCCGTCATAGGAAAATTTTTGTGAAATTTTGTATGTCCTTAAAATATTCCCAAATTCTGATCAAACTTAATGGGCCCTTTAGTTTTCCATAGGGACAATATGCTCAGCTGATTGATAATTTAATTCATTTTTTTCCAATTCAATTTTTGTTTTTTTTTTAATACTTATTTTATTATTTTTATAATTTGTAATAAGGTTTTAAATATTTGCAATTGCTCATATGTTTTTTGTTTTAATTTTTTTCTTTTTGATTATTTTATTAATAATTATTTTTAATTGCTTATTTTTATTACAATTATTTTTTTAACATATTTCCCTTGCTCGTTTAATTTTTGCTCACTAAAATTTATTAAAACAGTTTCGTTTTTAAACTCAGTCCATATTTTCACTTGTACTTCTGGGTAGGTACATGGTAAATATCTTAACCACAAAAAAGTCCACGATAGAAATCTATCCTTATTATATGAATATTAAACACTTTCCACAATTGTAAAACATACACTCATTTGTTAATGTTGAATTAATAAGTTTAGTAATTTCATAAATTATTATTATTATCTTTTCACATACGTTTATTTTTTAAATTAAATATTTGAACATTTTTGAAACAATTTTGAAAACATCTTAATTTTTTCCAATATTTTAAAGACAGTTTTACAACACTTTTTTATATATTGTTTTTTTTTATTATTATTAAAAAACAATATGTAGATATATTAATTAAAAATATATACACTGTTTTTTCTTATAACAACAATATTTACATATTAATTTAAATTTTACAATTTGATAAAAAAAAATATTAAAATTTTTTCATTATGATTATTTTTACCTTTCTCATTTTTTTTAATCACAAAACATTTTTTTTTTTTTTTGGATTCATAAAATTTAGTTTTTTCCTTGTTTTTTGTTTTCTAACTCATCAGACAACACTCACTAATTAGTTTTAAAATTAAATTTCTCAATTTATTTTATTTCAACAGTATGTATATATTTTTTGTCTGATCTGATTTTTTCCCTTCTTTCTTCTCTTTTTTTATCTCACATTCTTTCCTCAGTATCAGCAGTTAGTAAAAACCGTTCACGTTTCTTTTAGAAGGAGGAAAAGGCAACAAACAGCACAACCCGAAACCGGAACACCAACTGAAAGTTAATTTAAATCCTCCACAAGTATGAGCCAGCATATACAGCTTAAAACTTGAAATCGTGGAAGTGCCAGTGCCTGGAAGTACAATACGCACACCAAGCATGGTAAAAAGAGAAAAATCGTTGTAGTAGTAGTGGTGGTAGTGGTGGTGGCAAAGGTGATGGTGATGCTGGAAAGTGCTTTGGGGCCCTAAGGGCCAAGAAGCTGTATACACTCGGTCATAGGTATTTGCACAGCAAATGCATAGGAATGCAATATGCCACTCCACCAACCAAGTAAAGAGATATTCAACATTGTTTACTCTCTATATTTCCCTTTATCTCTCTCGCTCTCTCTCTAGGTCCCTCTCTTTGTTAGAACTTCATTCAAAGTGAACGCAACTTCTTATTAGCCAGGAAGAGAGGATGTTGTACAAAGTTGCGTGGATGTGAGAGATTGCATATGAAAGCTTTCTTTTTCATCCCTTAAAGCTTTTGCTTTGGTTGCCTTTTTTTAGGAAACTGGAAGCTTTCGCTTCAAATCTATCCCATATTTTTTAGGATTCTTTGCAGATGTTTATTTGTTTGCTGCCCTATTGTGGCTTTGGTTGGTAGAAACAGGAGTTTTTGAGCTATGCAGACCAACGGCAGTATGCAGAGCTAGAACTACTATTGCAGCAGCACACATAGGCACACACACACATAGACACACATAAATATGGGCAAACAAAACTGGAAAAATATGTGACAATTGATATGTAATTATTGAGAGCAGGAACTGGTAAAATGTTGAGCATCCATGCAGAAGTAGAAAACTCCCATCTAACCCAGTTTTGTCAAGTAGCAATTATTGAATAAATACAAGCACACACACTCTCACATACTCAAAATAGACTTTTAAGGGTAGAATAAATAAGGGTTTGAAAATTAGAAAAAGGCCTTATGATGGAAAACTAGAAAATATACACACAAAGAAAAAATTCATTTAACATGAGCCAGTGCTAAAATTTCATTTCGATAGGAAATTTTGTCAAAATTTCATTTCGATAGAAAATTTTGTCAAAGTTTCATATTTATAAGAAATTTTGTCAAAATTTTATTTCCAAAAGAAATTCTCTCAAAAATTTAATTTCTTTAGGAATTGTTCTCAGAATTTCATATCTATAGGAAATTTTGTCAAAATGTCATTTCTACAGAAATTTTTCTCAAAAATTTAATTTCTATAGGAAATTTTCATTTCTACAGAATATTTTCTCAAAAATTTAATTTCTATACGAATTTATATCAAAATGTTTATTTCTAGACGAAATTTGGTCAAAATTCCATATCTATACTATGGTCAAAATATGGTCAACATTTCATCTGTTTGGGAAATTTTGTCAAAGTATCATATTTATAGGAAATTTTGTCAAAATTTTATTTCCAAAAGAAATTTTCTCAAAAATTTAATTTCTTTAGAAATTGTTCTCAGAATTTCATATCTATAGAAAATTTTCTACAAATTTTCATTTCTATAGGAAATTTTCTAAAAATGTTCATTTGTTTAAAAAATTTGGTCTAAATTTCATTTCTATAGGAACATTTTGTCAACATTTTATTTCTATAGAAAATTTTCACAAAAATTTAATTTCTTTAGAAATTGTTCTCAGAATTTCATATCTAAAGAAAATTTTCTACAAATTTTCATTTCTATAGGAAATTTTCTAAAAATGTTCATTTGTTTAAAAAATTTGGTCTAAATTTCATTTCTATAGGAAAATTTTGTCAACATTTTATTTCTATAGAAAATTTTCTAAAAAGTTTAATTTCTATCTGATATTTTCTCAAAAATTTCATTTTATAGGAAATTTTCTCAAAACTTTCATTTCTATAGGAAATTTTGTCAATATTTTATTTCCAAAAGAAATTTTCTCAAAAATTTAATTTCTTTTGGAATTGTTCTAAGAATTTCATATCTATAGAACATTTTCTACAAATTTTCATTTCTATAGGAAATTTTGTCAAAAATACATCTGTATGGAAAATTTTGTAAAAATTTCATATTTATAGGAAAATTTGTCAAATTTTTTCTTCCAAAAGAAATTTTCTCAAAAATTTAATTTCTTTAGGAATTGTTATCAGAATTTCATATCTATAGGAAATTTTGTCAAAATGTCATTTCTACAGAAATTTTTCTCAAAAATTTTATTTCTATAGGAAATTATGTTATCTAAAAATTTTCATTTCTCTAGAATATTTTCTAAAAAATTTAATTTCTATACGAATTTATCTCAAAATGTTTATTTCTAGGCGAAATTTGGTCAAAATTCCATTTCTATAGGAAATATGGTCAAAACTTCATCTGTATGGGAAATTTTGTCAAAGTATCATATTTATAGGAAATTTTGTCAAAATTTTATTTCCAAAACAAATTTTCTCAAAAATTTAATTTCTTTTAATTTCTTTAGGAATTGTTCTCAGAATTTCATATCTATAGAAAATTTTCTACAAATTTTCATTTCCATAGCAAATTTTCTTAAAACTTTCATTTGTTTAAAAAATTTGGTCTAAATTTCATTTCTATAGAACAATTTTCAACAAATTTTCATTTCTATTGGAAATTTTCTAAAAATGTTCATTTGCTTAAAAAAATTGATCTAAATTTCATTTCTATAGGAAAATTTAGTCAAAATTTTATTTCTATAGAAAATTTTCTAAAAAGTTCATTTCTATAGGAAATTTTCTCAAAACTTTCATTTCTATAGGAAATTTTGTCAAAATTTTATTTCGATAAGAAATGTTTTCAAAAATGTCTTTTCTATAGGAAATTTTTCATTTCTACAGGAAATTTTCTCAAAATTTCATTTCAATAGGAAATGTTGTCAAAAAATTATTTCTAGAGGAAATTTTCTCAAAATTTCATTTCTATAAGAAATGTTGGCAAAATTTCTTTTCTATAGGAAATTTTTCATTTCTACAAGAAATTTTGTCAAAATTTCATTTCTATAGAAAATTTTCTCAAAATTTCATTTCTAAAAGAAATTTTCTCAAAAATTTGATCTCTATAGGAAATTTTCTTAAAATTTCACTTCAATAGATTTTTTTTTTCAAAATTTCATTGCTGTAGGATTTTTTCCAAAATTTCATTCTATAAGAAATTTTGTCAATATTTGATTTCTATAGGAAATTTAGTCAAAACATTCATTTCTATAGGTAAATTCAATTTCATAAGAATTTTTTCAAAACTTCATCGATGTAGGAAGATCTGTCAAAATTTTATTTCTATAGGAAATTTTCAAAATTTCATTTATAACGAAAATGTTATAGAAAATTTTGTCAAAATTTCATATCAATAATAAATTTTGTCAAAATTTCTTTTCTACAATAAATTTTGTCAAAATTGCATTCCTGTAGTAAATTTTCTTAAAAAATTCATCTCTATAGGAAACTTTGTCATAATTTTTATTTCTATAGGAAATTTGGTCAAAATTTCATTTCTATAGGAAATTTTGTCAAAATTTCATTTCTATACGAAATATTGTTAAAATTTCATTTCTATCGAAAATGTTCTCAAAAATTCCATTTTATAGAAAATTTTGTCAAAATTTCATTTTTGTAGGAAATTTACTCAAAATTTTATTTGTATAGAAAATTTTCCCAAATTTTTAGTTTTATAGAAAATTTTGTGAAAATTTCATTTCTATACTAAATTTTTTCAAAATTTAATTTCTATGGAAAATTTTGTCAAAATTTTTTTTCTATAGAAAATTTTGTCAAAATTTCATTTCTGTAGGAAATTTACTCAAAATTTTATTTGTATAGAAAATTTTCTCAAATTTTTAGTTTTATAGGAAATTTTGTCAAAATTTTATTTTAATAGGAAATTTTGTCAAAATTTCATTTCTGTACTAATTTTTTTCAAAATTTATTTTCTATAGAAAATTTTGTCAAAATTTTATTTCTATAGAAAATTTTGCCTAAATTTTGCCTAAACCCGAATTTATTCTGATAATTGGTTGATAGTTTTGCTGCAAGTAGAGGATGCTGATGAGGAATGTGGTAATTCCGAAACAGCTGTACATCCAACCATCTTGCAGTCTATAGGGCTGTGCCCAAATAAATTTGACAAGCATACTTTTCCTCTGTTGGTTAAGCTACACTTGTAGTTTAGTCAATGCATGGCTTTAAGCTGAGATCAAAAAACAAAAAAAAAAAACAACAATAACGATTGAAGAGAAGCCAACAATAACAAACAAAACGAATAAATTTTATTTCTATAAGAAATTTTGTCAAAATTTTATTTCTATAAGAAATTTTGTCAAAATTTTATTTCTATAAGAAATTTTGTCAAAATTTTGTTTCGTTTGAAAATTTTGTCAAAATTTTATTTCTTTTGAAAATGTTGTGAACATTTTATTTCTATAGTAAATTTTGTCAAAATTTTATTCTAATAGAAAATTTTGTCAAAAGTTTATTTCTATAGGAAATTGTGCCAAATTTTATTTCTCTAGGAATTTTTGTCAAACTTTCATTTCTAACGAAAATGTTATAGAAAATTTTGTCAAAATTTCATTTCTGTAGGAAATGTCCTTAAAAATTTCATCTCTATAGAAAATTTTGTCATAATTTTTATTTCTATACGAAATTTTATCAAAATTTTATTTCTATAAGAAATTTTGTCAAAAACTCATTTCTATATGAAATTTTGTCAACATTTCATTTCTATAGAAAATTTTGTCATAATTTTTATTTCTATACGAAATTTTATAAAAATTTCATTTCTATACGAAATTTTGTTAAAATTTCTTTTCTATCGAATATGGTCGCAAAAATTGCATTTTATAGAATATTTTGTCAAAATTTCATTTCTGTATAAAATTTACTCAAAATTTTTGTACTAAATTTTTTCAAAATTTAATTTCTATAGAGAATTTTGTCAAAATTTTATTTCTATAGAAAATTTTGTTAAAATTTTATTTCTACGAGAAACTTTGTCAAAATTTTATTTCTATAATAAATTTTGTCAGAATTTTATTTCTATAAGAAATTTTGTTAAAATTTTATTTCTATAGAAAATTCTGTCAAAATTGTAGTTCTATAGAAAATGTTTTCAAAAAAAATTTTTTTTCTATTGAAAATTTTGTGAAAATTTTATTTCTGTAGAAAATTTTGTCAAAATTTTATTTCTTTTGAAAATTTTGTGAAATTTTTATTTCAATAGTAAATTTTGTCAAAATTTTATTCTAATAGAAAATTTTTCAAAAGTTTATTTCTATAGGAAATTGTGTCAAAATTTTATTTCTCTAGGAATTTTTGTGAAACTTTCATCTCTATCGAAAATGTTATAGAAAATTTTGTCATGATTTTTATTTCTATAAGAAATTTTCTCAAAAACTTATTTCTATATGATTTTTTTTTTAAATTTCATTTCTATAGGAATTTTGTAAAAAGTCCATTTCTATAGAAAATTTTCTCAAAAATTTCATTTCAATAGGAATAATTAAATTTCCATGGGAAATTTTCTCAAAAATTAAATTTCTATAAGAAATTCTCTCAATTTGTAATTTCTATAGGAAATTTTGTCATAATACCGTTGAGAAATATTTCCTTAAATAGTCTATCCACCGTATTTTATTTTGCAATAGGGCCCCAAAACATTGGACTCTATACTAAATTTACATTCATGTTGACAAAAAAACCTATTGTGTAGTACATTTTTTGATCTAGTTAATTTTATCCCTCTGTGTGGCTTGTTTGATGCAGCTGTTTTCGAATTGACAATCCCTTGTTTTTTTAAGAGTTCAAGTTTGTAATGGCAAAATGTACTAGAAGAAATTGCAAAGAGGAAATGAGTTTACTTTTAATCTTTCTTTTGGGCAAAACTTTGATAGCTAATGACAAAGACCCAAAAACACAATAACCATCTCACAACGCATACAGACAAGCACTCACCCGCACACAGTTATATACAATCGGTTTTTGGTAAAGTTTTCAAGTTTTTTTTTTTCATGTCATGATCTGGGAAAAAGGGGTAAATTAAATTACAGGTCCTTATGCAGTCTATTATCAATTTGGGAAAATGTTTTTATTCCTTTTGTGTGCTTGACGACCTGACCAGAGAGACACTGGTTAGGTTTTATGGTAAATAAAGCGATGACAATGAGGAAAAAAACATAAAGGAAAAACTAAACTAAAGACTTTCCACCAACCCTGGAGATAATTACTTATAACCTATGAAAGCAATATTGAAAAATTTAAAATTTCTCTACTTATTCAAGATATTACAGCATGAAAGGCACCATTTTCGGAACACCTTTTTATACCCACCACCATAGAATGGTGACGGGGGTATAATAAGTTTGTCATTCCGTTTGTAACACATCGAAATATCGATTTCCGACTATACAAAGTATATATATTCTTGATCAGGGAGAAATTCTAAGACGATATAAGCATGTCCGTGTGTCCGTCTGTCAGTCTGTCTGTTCTAATCACGCTACAGCCTTTAATAAAAGCGCTATCGTCCTGAAATTTGGCACAGATTCGTCTTTTGTTTGCAGGCAGGTCAACTTCGAAGATGGGCCATATCGGTCCAAGTTTTTATATAGTCCCCATATAAACCGACATCCCGATTTGGGGTCTTGGGCTTATAAAAACTGTAGTTGTTATCCAATTTGTGTGTACCGAATGTTTTGGTATAACCCCCATATGGACCGATTTCCCGATTTGGGGTCTTGGGCTTATAAAAACTGTAGTTTTTTCCAATTTGCCTAAAATTGGAAATCTAGAGGTATTTTAGGACCATCGAAAAGTGTACTAAAAATGGTGCCTATCGGTCCATGTTTTGGTATAGCCCCCATATGGACCGATTTTCCGATTTTGCTTCGTGGGCGTCTAAAAAGTGTATTTTCTACCCGATTTGCCTAAAATTGTAAATCTAGAGGTATTCCAGGACCATAAATAGGTGTGCCGAAAATGGTGAGTACCGGTCCATGTTTTGATATAGCCCCCATATAGACCGATCTCCCGATTTTACTTCTTGGGCTTCTATAATCCGTAGTTTTTATCCAATTTCCTTGAATTTTTAAATCAAGTTGTATTATAGGACCATAGAGACGTGTGTCGCAAATGGTGAGTACCGGTCCATGTTTTGATATAGCCCCCATATAGACCGATCTCCCGATTTGAATTCTTGGGCTTCTATAATCCGTAGTTTTTACCCCATTTGCATAAAGGAATGTGCCGAAAATGGTTATTATCGGACCATGTTTCGATATAGCCCCCATATAGACCGATATCCAGATTTACTTCTAGGGCTTCTAGAATCCGAAGTTTTTATCCAATTTGTCTGAAATTGGAAATCTAGAGGTATTCTAGGACCATAAAGGAGTGTGCCGAATATATATTGAGTATCGGTACAGTTTTTTATATAGCCCCCTTATAAACCGGCCCTCAGATTTGGGGTCTAGATTCTAGAACTACAATTAAATGTGATAAATACTGTGTGTATCTTTCCATGTTTTGGTATAGCCCCCATTACACCGAACTCCCGATTTAACTCTTAGGGTTTCTAGAAATTGTAGTTTTTATCCGTTTTACCACAAATTGAAAATATACTGGCATTTTAGACCCATAACAAAATGTATGATTAAGTTTTATCGGTCCATTTGGTAAGGCCTCCATATATACCGATTTCACTTATTGAGGGTATAGAAGGCGCACTGATCTGCTTGGGAAAATATCTGTCTTCAAACACCCCTGAAATTTTCAAAGGAAACTATTATATTTGATTCATCGTGATGGGTATTTAAAATTCGGCCCGGCCGAACTTACTACTGTATATACTTGTTATAGTAATAAAATACATCTAGATTTTTAATTTCACGCAAATTGGATAAAAACTACAGTTTTTATAAGCCCAAGACCCCAAATCGGGAGGTCGGTTTATATGGATAAAAACAACGGTTCATATAAGACCAAGACTCCAAACGGGAGGTCGTTTTATATTGAGACTATATCAAAACTTGGACCGATATAGCCCATCTTCGAACTTGACCTTCCTGCAAACAAAAAACGAATCTGTGCCACATTTCAGGACGATAGCGCCATTATTGAAGGCTGTAGCTTGATTACAACAGACGGACAGGCAGACGGACAGAATATATATACTTCATATAGTCGGAAATCGATATTTCGATGTGTT
The DNA here is from genome assembly GCF_050003625.1 of Haematobia irritans. Classification (NCBI taxonomy): domain Eukaryota; kingdom Metazoa; phylum Arthropoda; class Insecta; order Diptera; family Muscidae; genus Haematobia; species Haematobia irritans. The sequence continues at coordinate 22,947,986 of NC_134398.1, forward strand.
ACAAACGGAACGACAAACTTATTATAGCTCCATCACTATTCTATGGTGGTGGGTATAACAAATTTCGTCACAATTTTATTTCTATAGAAAATCTTGTTAACATTTTATTTCTATAGAAAATTTTGTCAACATTTTATTTCTATATTAACTTTTGTCAGCAGTTTATTTCTATAGAAAAATTTGTCAAAATTTAATTTCTATTGAAAATTTTATCAAATTTTTATTTCCATCGTCACAATTTTATTTCTATAGAAAATTTTGTCAAAAGTTTATTTCTATAGAAAATTTTGTCAACATTTTATTTCTATAGTAACTTTTGTCAGTAGTTTATTTCTATAGCAAAATTTGTCAAAATTTAATTTCTATTGAAAATTTTATCAAAATTTTTATTTCCATAAAAATTTTGTCAAAATTTTATTCCTATAGAAAATTTTGTCAAAATGTAATTTCTATTGAAAATTTCGTCAAAATTTTATATCTATAGAAAATTTTGTCACAATATCATTTCTATAGAAAATTTTGTCAAAATTTTATTTCTATAGAATATTTTATGAAATTTTCATTTCCATAAAAATTTTGTCAAAATTTTATTTCTATAGAAAATTTTGTCAACATTTTATTTCTATAGTAACTTTTGTCAGTAGTTTATTTCTATAGAAAATTATGTCAAAATTTAATTTCTATTGAAAAATTTCGTCAACATTTTTTTTCTATAGAAAATTTTGTAAAAATTTTATTTCTACAGAAATTTTTGTCAAAATTTTATTTCTATAGAAAATTGTGTCGAAAGTTTATTTCTATAAAAAATTCTGCAAACATTTTAATTCTATATAAAATGTTATCAAAATTTTATTTCTAGAGAAAATTTTGTCAATGTTTTATTTCTATAGAAAATTTGGCAAAAGTTTATTTCTATAGAAAATTTTGCGAAAATTTTATTTCTATAGAAACTTTTGTCAAAATTTTATTTCTATAGTAACTTTTGTCAATAGTTTGCCAAAATTTTATTTCTATATAAAATATTGTCAAAATTTTATTTCTATAGTAACTCAATATTTTATTTCTATAGAAAATTTTGTCAAAAATGTATTGCTATGGAAAATTTTGTCAAAATTGTATTTCTAAAGAAAATTTTATCAAAATTTAATTTCTGTTGAAAATTTCGTCAAAATTTTATTTCTAGAGAAAATTTTGTCAAAGTTTTATTTCTATAGAAAATTTTGTCAAACTGTTATTTCTATAGTAAATCTTGTCAAAATTTTATTTCTACAGAAAATTTTGTCAAAAGTTTATTTCTATAAAAAATTTTGCCAAAATTTTATTTCTTAAAAATATTTTTGAGTATTGTTGACCTATTTTATGTTTATTCTGATTATTAATTTTGTTCGGCTTGAGGTCGTAGAAACAATCGATTATTGATTATTTATTTCTTTATAAAATTTTGTTCAGATTTTGTTTCTATAGAATATTTTGTCAAAATTTAATTTCTATAGTAACTTTTGTCAATAGTTTATTTCTATAGAAAATTTTGCCAAAATATTATTTCCATACAAAATATTGTCAAAATTTTATTTCTATAGTAACTCAATATTTTATTTCTATAGAAAATTTTGTCAAAAATTTATTGCTATGGAAAATTTTGTCAAGATTGTATTTCTATAGAAAATTTTATCAAAATTTAATTTCTATTGAAAATATAGAAATTAAATTTTATTTCTGTAGAAAATTTAGGCAAATTTTTATTTCTATAGTAAATCTTGTCAAAATTTTATTTCCATAGAAAATTTTGCGAAATTTTTATTTCTATAGTAACTTTTGTCAATAGTTTGCCAAAATTTTATTTCAATATAAAATATTGTGAAAAATATAAAATTTTATCAAATTTTTAGTTTTATAGGAAATTTTGTCAAAATGTTAATAGGAAATTTTGTCACAATTTCATTTCTGTACTAATTTTTTTCAAAATTTTATTTCTATAGAAAATTTTGTCAAAATTTTGTTTTTATAGTAAATCTTGTCAAAATTTTATTTCTATAGTAAATCTTGTCAAAATTTTTATTTGTATAGTAACTCAATATTTTATTTCTATAGAAAATTGTGTGAAAAATTTATTGCTATGGAAAATTTTGTCAAAATTGTATTTCTATAGAAAATTTTATCAAAATTTAATTTCTATTGAAAATTTTGTCGAAATTTTATTTCTATAGAAAAATTTGGCAAAATTTTATTTCTATAGAAAATTTTGTCAACATTTTATTTTGATAGTAAATCTTGTCAAAATTTTATTTCTATAGAAAATTTTGTCAAAATTTCTTTTCTACAGTAAAATTTGTAAAAATTTTATTTCAATAGAAAATTTTACAAACATTTTATTCCAATAGAAAATTTTGTCAAAATTGTATTTCTATAGAAAATGTTATCAAAATTTAATTTCTGTTGAAAATTTCGTCAAAATTTTATTTCTATAGAAAATTTTGTCAAAATTTTATTTCTATAGAAAATTTTATGCCCATAGAAAATTTTGTCAAAGTTTTATTTCTATAGAAAATGTTGTCAAAATTTTATTTCTATAGAAAATTTTGTCAAATTTTTATTTCTATAGAAAATGGCTTCGAAAGTTTATTTCTATAGACAATTTTTTATAGAAAATATAGTCAAAATTTTATTTCTATAGAAAATTTTTTCAAAATTTTATTTCTATAGAAAAAATCTATGAACTTTGTAATATATTTCAGTAAATAAATAATGCAATAATAATGAAATCTCTTCAATGTTCGTATTGGCGTATGTTACAACTTATCTAACGACCTAGTACTTAGAAATAAATATACAGATTAGGCCACAAGCAAAAACAAATGACGTATGGAAAACATAACTAACTACACCTACCAAATGTACCTGTAATGTCTGTTAATTGATGATAATTCTTCATTCATTCAGAAATAAAGAACAATACCCAGACATACACACACACTCTCACATATGGTGGGAATTAAAATAGTAACAGAACAAAAACAAAACAAAACAAGTCCTGACCTCTTCCTAGTAAATCCATCACTTCAAGCATGATAGAATACCACAAATAATACAATAACAAATAACAACTGGTAACTGGGTGAAAAATCGGAAGGTGGGTAGATTGTAAGGTAGAGCCTAAAAGTATGCTGTAAAATAAAAGAAATGTCATAAATTTTCAATGTTTATTTGTGAACGAAACACCGAAAGCTCCCCATATGCAGCAAGTACATATCCATGTGAAGTGTGGGTGTGTGTGTTGACAAGTGTGTTCTATTAAATTAAATAACGACAACAATGAGATACTCCATATATATATGTTAAAAATGAAGAATAATGGAAATAAAAATTAATATCTCTCTTTGCCATAAATGCTCAAAAATTCATTTTTATTCCCTCGTTACCGTCTGACCCCAAGAGATTGTCCATTGTGTAAAAAGGGACCAGTTAAAGCAACAACAAATTCCTGTTGTTAGCTCGTGTGTGTGTGCCTAAGTGTGTTGATTTCTTCGTATATACATACAGATGATGATAATGGTTTGTTTTTTTTTTTTTGAGAGTCATTGTAGAAAAATTGTTGCTGGACCTTAACAAAAAGTTGTTGCTCTACGTTAAGAGCTCTTTGACTCTCCAAAAATACATTTTTGTTCTCTCATATCTGTAGGCTATGATTTATTGTCCTACAAAATTAATTTTGCAAAAATAACGAAAAATAACAACAAAGTAAAACAAATAACACCAGGATTCCACTGACATTCACACACGCAAACACAAACACACGCATATATACTTAATTTTATATAAACAGGCAAAATATAACCAAGAGCTCTAACATCTAAAATGAATAACGAAGTTAAAAACAAGTGCCATAAAAATAAAACTAACAACAAATACATACCAACAAGCATACCTACTCAAAGCAAACAAGTTAGCAACTACATACACAACCACACACACACACATATATGTATATATATTGCCTTATGGACTTAAAAGGACATTCTAGCATCCCTAACATATTCATACAAACCTACGCCCTGACAAACTTATATCGCAAACCCATGGAATTACTCTCGTTTGCTACACCTCCGAAAAGAATATCATCTAAAATTTCGCATGAATGAAATATGACCGTCTGCCACTCTTTTCATTACGTCCCTCAATTTCCCAGTAGAGCAGAACAGGAGGAAAATATAAAACAAAATGGCATAGACAAGGAGATAGCAACTCGAGTAGTAGCAGTAAGAGCAAGGATACACATACAAACTCAAACACACACACGTACTTATACAAAGCAGGGATCTAGTCACAGATTCAAAATATATCCATACCCACACACGCACACACACACATGAGCCACTGCTAGGCCATCGCATGGCTCATGAAAATGTTGGTGTTAACACACAGACCTATATTCCTGATGCTCCCAACATTCCATCAAAGTAAAAGGAAAACGAGGAACACGAACAAGAAGAAGAAGAAGAAGAAGAAACATATGAAGAGCTCACAGAACTTCAAGTTAACCAGTGTGAATGGCAAAACGAATGAAGTGCTTTCAACCCTAATTTACAAATATTGCCAGATCGAAGGGTTTTTGTTCCAACCCAATAAACACAAACGTTTGAAAAATACTAAAATTCAATAATTTTTCAAACATTTTTTCAAAGGATTAGGGTAATATTCAAGTTGAGAAATTGTTGAGAAAATCGCGTTCTCAACAAAAAACAGACATTACCCTCAACAGTAAAATTCAACACAATAGCAATAACTTCTCAATTGTAATCCTCAAATTGAAATGCATCGCTACTCAATAATTTCTCAAACAGTTTTCAATGTGATAAAAATAAAAAAATAGCATTGTTGCGAATACTTTCAAACCACAATTTGTATGAAAGTCAATCCTAGTTCTAACTGAAAGTCAATACTAAATTTCTAGAGATTTTGTAAATTTTATTATTTTTTTCGTTAACAAATATAATAATCTTAAAAATAACATTAATAATATATAAAAATAATAATATAATACCAATCAAAATGTAATTATCTTATTAAACGTATTAATAAATAAAACTATGAATACAACTTTAAATATCTTAAACATTTTTACATGTATAATTCCATTTCCTCCATAATGTTGGTGTCAAATAACTATTAATTAATATCCTGGCAATTTGAAATAATTACTATCGAGGAACTTGCTGGCTTGTGTGTTAGAATAGATTCCAGCAAGAGGAAATCACAAAATATCAAACTGATGACGGGATGTAAATTGATGTAATGCACATTTTCATCCAGAAGTTCTTGATATAGGAATTGTTGCACTTTGTTTTAATTGGTTGCACCTTGTAAGTTTTCTGAAAACTTTTCTTTGTTGTTCCCTTCATCGGTTTTTCATCGGCCAACATCTTCCAAGAATATACCATCCAATTATTTTAGTTTTCTGCAAAACAATCGAGTTTTGTGATTTCCATTATGTTTTCATTTCACTTTTTATTTTGACTTACCAATTTGTATTTCTTCCAACTGACCACGTACTTCGTGTTTTCCTCAAGAACGTTGGTTTTACAAAATTGTTGTTATTAAAATACTGGCAATTTTCAGGAACTTGATGACTAGATAATTGGAATAAATTTCCAGCAATTTCAATTCACAAAATAACAAATTAAACCGATGATGCGATGTAAATTAAACTATCGATGTGATGCGAATTATCATCCAGTAGTTGTTGATATGGAAAAGAATAAATACCACGTGTTTTTGGTTGCACTTTGATTTATGGAAACTTTCTCTTCTCGATATGCCACTATCATTTTTCATCGGCCAGTCTCTTAATGTGTCCAAGAATCAGCATCCAAATATTTTAGTTGTCTGCAAAGAGATTTGATTTTAGTGACTTCCTTAAAGTTTTCATTTCGTGTTTTAATTTTACTTACCAATTATTATAAGCAATTTCAATTGATTATTAAAAAATTTCCACATTTTTTTATTTCTTCCACGAACTTTGTTGTCCAAAGTAGTATTGAAAACCATGTGGTTTTTTCGTCAACAAATAAGAACAAAAAAAAAAAACAAACAACAAAACTTTAAATATCTTAAACATTATTAGTAAACACTTTTGCATTTATAATTCGATTTCCTTCCTTTTGGTTCCTTCCTTTTATTAACATGCGAGCAATTTGAAATTAGGAACGTTCTGGACCGCGTGTGAGAATTGATTTTCAGCAGAAGGAATTCACAAACTATCCATTTTAAACTGATAATAGCATATGAATTAAACTGACGATGTGATGCACATTTTCATCAAGAAGTTGTTGATTTCAACAATTTGTTGTTTTTAACAATTTTAATTGGTTGCACTTGTAATGTTTCTGGAAACTTTTTCTTGTCGATAAGCTACTCAATTTTCATTGGTCAGCTTCTTATTGTTTGCAAGAATGTAGCATCCAAAGATTATAGTTTTCTGCAAAGAGATTTAAATTTAGTGACTTCTTTAAAGTGTTGATTTAATTTTTCGTATTGACGTACCAATTATTATAAACTATTTGAAGCAGTTCCAGTTAATTGTCCACCTTTTTTTCATTGGTCAGCTTTTTAATGTTTTCAAGAACGTATAATCCATAATTTTAGTTTTCTGCAAAGAGATATACATTTAGTGACTTCCTTAAAGTTTTATTTCATTTTTTATTTTCACTTACCTATTTTTATATACTATTTGGTTATTTGTCTAAAATTTTCCATTTTTTTTTATTTCTTGCAATTGACCACGAACTTCGTTGCACAAATAAGTATTGAAAACCACATGGTTTTTTCGTTGCATTTTAGGGTAGTGTTTTGTCAAAGTTTTCTCATATCATCTTCAACACCTTTTCAAAGATTTCGTCAACATTTTGGCAAATTGGAAGTAATTCGCAAACAATTTGAAGATGTATTGCAGATGAGCTATTTCAAGTCAAGTTGAATTTATGTTGAAAATTATATTTACCCTCAAACTGAAAAATTGTTGCATTTGAAAAACGCTCATCCTGTGTTTATTGGGAAAGCTTTGGGTTTTTGTTGCATTCTCATTTAATAAAAATCAACAAAGGCCCTAACATAACAGAACTCGCTTGCTCTCTCTTTGCATTCCTCTAACATAGGCATATAAAGCATGAATCTGCTCTCTCTCTCTCTCTCTCTTTCAATTGAGTTCTGTATCCCTTAATGTTACTACAAACATAACAGTGAAGTGGTGTTACTGTGCTTTCCAGTTTATCCCAGTTTTCCCAGTAATTCACTCATACGTACACACACACACATACGCACATAAATAAACCCATAGCATAAAAGAATTGCCAATCTTGTTTAGAAGAGAAAAAGTAATTTTATTTTTTAAGAGAATCTCAATAAGAGCATGGAATTCAACAAGGTGTTGAATATTACTCTGATTCTCCCCATATTTAGGTGAATTTATAGACTTTGGAGACCTCCAATTTGTGTGTGTGAAATGAGTGGGTGTGTGTTGTTGTTGTTGTTTTGTGCGTTTTTATGAATTAAAAATTAATAACGTAATTGTAAGTCAAGTATGTATGTTGATTTGTTTTCATTTGTTAGTTTTCTTTATTTATTAGTGTATATATGTGTGTGTGTGTTTACATATCATTATTAACTTTTATTTATCTTGTGAATATTTATTGGTTGCAAATTATTTTTTAGGGAATCTATCTATATTAAACTAGCGTAACCCGGCCCGCTTCGCTGCGCCTCCCGAAACATATTTTTGTTAACTTCGTCATGGTCCTTCGATCTGAAAACAAACTCGAAAAGATTTGAACTCTTTTAAGGAGTAGGGTCAGTCTGGCACAAAACCTGAAGTACTGATTACTAACTCCATGGTTTCCGCACACGTGTCCCGTACATATCAAAAAAAACTCGGACTACTTGCTTTTTCGTTTATATACAGAAATAGGGCGGTTATGAGGATGTATTGTCCGTTACATGATTAACAAACGTCGGGTAGGGGGTGTTCCCTTTCAAACAATTTTTTGTTTTTTAATTGTTCTGTATTCAAACCGTTGGACAATTTTCTACATTTCCTGTGAATTTAAAGCGTGATTTGTCAAGAGGAGTTATACATCTCCTCAACATACCGTCCAATAAATCGGAAAAAATATTTAAAAATTGACATTATTAACATTTGTTAAAGTGTTGGACACGGTGAACATATACCGGAAAATGAAGCACCCTCTACGTTACCTGTCAACTTCATTCAAAATTTAGGTTTTTTACTTAAAAAAGCCTGGAAGAAGCCTGTGGAAAAATCATAAAATTATGTACCGAGTTCCTATTTATCAAGAATCCTCATCTTTCTATTTTCAAACAAGTAAGGAAAGTCTAAAGTCGGGCGGAGCCGACTATATCATACCCTGCACCACTTTGTAGATCCAACTTTTCGATACCATACCACATCCATCAATTGTGTTCGGTGCTACATATAAAAGGTTTGTCCCAAATACATACATTTTAATATTTCTCTATCTGGACAGAATTTGATAGACTTCTACAAATTCTATAGACTCAAAATTTAAGTCGGCTAATGCACTAGGGTGGAACACAATTTTAGTAAAAAAGAAATATGGGAAACATTTAAATCTGAAGCAATTTTAAGGAAACTTCGCAAAAAATTATTTATGATTTATCGCTCGATATATATGTATTAGAAGTTTAGGAAAATTAAAGTCATTTTTACAACTTTTCGCTAAGCAGTGGCGATTTTACAAGGAAAATGTTGGTATTTTGACCATTTTTGTCGAAATCAGAAAAACATATATATGGGAACTACATCTATGGACTTATATGTTCCACAGTGTGGCGCAGGGTATAAAAATCAGGCAAAAGGGAACCCCCCCCCCAGCACCATCGCTCCTCACCGACCAGATATCGTAAATTCACGTACCCTATATTCATTTCACAAACTACCCAACTTCACTATCCCCCCTTCCCAGCCAGACATCAAAAAATCATGTACCCTGTATCATCATCTCCCAAAATCAAGTAAATCGGAGAAGGTCAGATTTTGCTCTATTTTGTTGTAAGGGGACGTAACTTTCTCTGCAAATTCCAAGAAAATCTGTAAACTTAGTGTGGGCAAGGTCAAGGTTTCCGTCCAAAAATCAAGTACATCATATTGATTTCATAACCTTCACCTACGGCCTTTGTAAACTTCAAGTAAAGTTGAGAATTCTAGTTTTTTTTTCAGTTTTAGAGGAGGTCTCCCTCCCCGTCCCAATATTGAAAAATGATATAGCGTATATTGTGTAGACGTCCCAGAAAATCTCAAGCAAATTATAAGCCCAATTTTTAAACAGCAGGGCAAAGGGAGGCCCTCTTCCCTTCCGAATATCACAAAATCAGATATACATTATAATCATATAACCTAACCCACATATTCTTTAAATTTCAAGTAAATTTGGAAAAGTTGAATTATTTCGCGGTATGTGTACTTGAGGTCTCCCTGTGCCTTTTTAGTTTTCCCCGATCAAATATTAAAAAATCATGTACCTCATATAAATTTCATAATCTCTCCCAAGTTATCCGTAAAATTTCAGTAAGTCGACAAATTTTAGTTTTTTCACTGTACTTTAAAAAAAAAATCGAGCAAAGGGGAAGCTCCCTCCTCGACCAAATATCGAAAAATAAAGTAGCTGTTCAAGTAAATCAGAGAAATTTTGTTTTTTACTGTACTTTAAACAAAAATCCACCTCCGCGACCAAATATTGAAAAATAAAGTAGCGGGTCATTGTCTAGACATTTCCCGCTTTTCCGTTGAAACTTTTCTTGAATTTTCTTCTCACAGAGCCCGAGACATTTCCAACGAATGCAAAACCGTGCGTTCTGGAGTTGCATCAGAGATGGCGCTGTATATAAAAAAAAGATTTTCCCGCTTTTCCGTTGAAACTTTCCTTGAACTTTCTTTGCTATAAACCTTACGGAGCCCAAAACCTTTCCACCGAAAGCACGAATCGGTTCGTGCGTTCTGGAGTTAAAGCGTCAGAAAGGAAAACCCGACCCGACGTATAGCCCCCTTATAAACGGACCCTCAGATTTGGCTTGCGGAGCCTCTTGGAGGAGCAAAATTCATCCGATACGGTTGAAATTTGGTACATAGTGTTGGTATATGGTCTCTAACAACCATGCAAAAATTGGTACACATCGATCCATAATTATATATAGGCCCCATATAAACCGATCCCCAGATTTGGCTTGCGGAGCCTCAAAGAGAAGCAAATTTCATCCGATCCTGCTGAAATTTGGTACATAGTGTTGTTATATGGTCTCTAACATCCATACAAAAATTGGTCCACATCGGTACATAATTATATATAGGCCCCATATAAACCGATCCCCCGATTTGGCTTGCAGAGCCTCAAAGAGAAGAACATTTCATCCGATCCGGCTGAAATTTGGTACATGGTGTTGATATATGGTATCTAACAATCATGCTAAAATTGGTCCACATCGGTCCATAATTATATATAGCCCCCATATAAACCGATCCCCAGATTTGGCTTGCGGAGCCTGTAAGAGAAGCAAATTTCATCCGATCCGGTTGAAATTTGGAACATGGTGTTAGTATATTGTCTCCAACAACCGTGCGATAATTGGTCCATATCAGTCCATAACTATATATAGCCCCCATATAAACCGCTCTCCAGATTTGAATTCCGGAACCTCTTGGAGGAGCGAAATTCCTCCGATCCGGTTCAAATTTGGAACGTAGTGTTAGTATATGGCCGTTAGCAACCATACCAAAATTGGTCCATATCGGTCTATAGTTATATAGCCGATCCCCAATCACACAAAAAATGGTCCATATCGGTTCAAAATCATGGTTGCTACACGAGCCAAAAATAATCTACCAAAATTTTATTGCTATAGAAAATTTTGTTAAAATTTCATTTCTATAGGAAATTTTGTTAAAATTTTATTTCTATAGAAAATTTTGTTAAAATTTCATTTCTATAGAAAATTTTGTCCTACTCAATTATATATGTATTTAATCGGACTTTTTTAATTTAATTAATTTTTAATTAAATTAGAAGACGGTGTTTGGAGGTTTTAAGATACCTTACCATCGGCAAGCGTTACCGCAACACAAATGATTCGATTGTGGATGGCAGTGTTTAGAAAAAGTTTCTACGCAATCCATGGTGCAGGGTACATAAGCTTCGGCCTGGCGGAACTTACGGCCGTATATACTTGTTTTATATTAGATAATGACACAAGGCCACTCAAAACAAACTGCTTGTCTAAGGCTCCCTAATTTATGTACAGTGTGCTTGATATGTAATGAAACACAGTAAAGTATTTTATCTGTTATCAGTTCCTTATATCATCGATGTGACACATCGAAATATTGGTCACCAACCCCATAAAGTGTGCACAGAAACAAATTTGATACTATTTACTTCATAATCAAACTAGATACAGTCAAGTAGGTCAATGATTGAAAATATTTAAATATTTAATAAAAAAAAAAACTTATTATTATTATTATTATTATTATTATTATTATTATTATTATTATTATTATTATTATTATTATTATTATTATTATTATTATTATTATTATTATTATTATTATTATTATTATTATTATTATTATTATTATTATTATTATTATTATTATTATTATTATTATTATTATTATTATTATTATTATTATTATTATTATTATTATTATTATTATTATTATTATTATTATTATTATTATTATTATTATTATTATTATTATTATTATTATTATTATTATTATTATTATTATTATTATTATTATTATTATTATTATTATTATTATTATTATTATTATTATTATTATTATTATTATTATTATTATTATTATTATTATTATTATTATTATTATTATTATTATTATTATTATTATTATTATTATTATTATTATTATTATTATTATTATTATTATTATTATTATTATTATTATTATTATTATTATTATTATTATTATTATTATTATTATTATTATTATTATTATTATTATTATTATTATTATTATTATTATTATTATTATTATTATTATTATTATTATTATTATTATTATTATTATTATTATTATTATTATTATTATTATTATTATTATTATTATTATTATTATTATTATTATTATTATTATTATTATTATTATTATTATTATTATTATTATTATTATTATTATTATTATTATTATTATTATTATTATTATTATTATTATTATTATTATTATTATTATTATTATTATTATTATTATTATTATTATTATTATTATTATTATTATTATTATTATTATTATTATTATTATTATTATTATTATTATTATTATTATTATTATTATTATTATTATTATTATTATTATTATTATTATTATTATTATTATTATTATTATTATTATTATTATTATTATTATTATTATTATTATTATTATTATTATTATTATTATTATTATTATTATTATTATTATTATTATTATTATTATTATTATTATTATTATTATTATTATTATTATTATTATTATTATTATTATTATTATTATTATTATTATTATTATTATTATTATTATTATTATTATTATTATTATTATTATTATTATTATTATTATTATTATTATTATTATTATTATTATTATTATTATTATTATTATTATTATTATTATTATTATTATTATTATTATTATTATTATTATTATTATTATTATTATTATTATTATTATTATTATTATTATTATTATTATTATTATTATTATTATTATTATTATTATTATTATTATTATTATTATTATTATTATTATTATTATTATTATTATTATTATTATTATTATTATTATTATTATTATTATTATTATTATTATTATTATTATTATTATTATTATTATTATTATTATTATTATTATTATTATTATTATTATTATTATTATTATTATTATTATTATTATTATTATTATTATTATTATTATTATTATTATTATTATTATTATTATTATTATTATTATTATTATTATTATTATTATTATTATTATTATTATTATTATTATTATTATTATTATTATTATTATTATTATTATTATTATTATTATTATTATTATTATTATTATTATTATTATTATTATTATTATTATTATTATTATTATTATTATTATTATTATTATTATTATTATTATTATTATTATTATTATTATTATTATTATTATTATTATTATTATTATTATTATTATTATTATTATTATTATTATTATTATTATTATTATTATTATTATTATTATTATTATTATTATTATTATTATTATTATTATTATTATTATTATTATTATTATTATTATTATTATTATTATTATTATTATTATTATTATTATTATTATTATTATTATTATTATTATTATTATTATTATTATTATTATTATTATTATTATTATTACAACTAACCTTTTAATCAAACTCGGAAAACTAAGTCTGGGTTTTCAGACCATATCAGTGGAACTCATTAAAAGTTATTTGAATAATAGGAAGCAATATGTAAAAGTTGGTGAATGTAGGAGTGGTACTAAGCCAGTTGAGTGCGGAGTTCCCCTGGGAAGTATTATAGGGCCTTTGCTGTTTCTAATATATGTTAATGACATCTGCAAAATAAATTTCTTTGGGAAACTTTTCATGTTTGCTGATGACATTTGTCTTCTGTACAATTATAAAAATACTACTTGTCTAAAGGAACACATTGAATATGATGCTTCATTTATTTTTGAATATGCACGTTTGAACAAGGTGAAAATAAATACGGACAAAACAAAATTCATTAGATTCAGACCACAGGCTACTAGAAATGAACCAATGATGCCAGTTTTTATTGATGGTATCCAAATTCGGGAATCTAATTCGGTGAACTATCTCTGAATTAACTTGTCTTCGAATTTGAATTGGGATAATCATATTGATATGATAAGATCCAAGATAGCAGCGGCTACTGGAGTTCTTCGTAAATTTAAATCAAAATTCTCTACGGATACAAAACTACAACTCTATTTCTCTTTGATTCACTCCCATTTAGTATACTTACCTTTAATTTACGGGTATAAGGAAACCAAATCATTGAACTCTCTTCAAGTAGCACAGAATAAGGCATTAAAAATTGTATATAATTTGTATAAATTGTATATAATTTATGTTTAAATGTGTTAGGAAGATTGGGAATCAATGTATTTCATTCCGTAATAATTTCAATCAGACTCAATGTAACACTCGTCAACGCTTAAACTTAATAGCCTCTAGATGTCGCCTAGAATTAACGAAGCAAAAGATTGAATACGCTGGGCCACATATAAAGGGTGATTCTTTTGAGGTTAGGAATTTCATGCATTAGTATTTGACAGATCACGTGGGATTTCAGACATGGTGTCAAAGAGAAAGATGCTCAGTATGCTTTGACATTTCATCATGAATAGACTTACTAACGAGCAACGCTTGCAAATCATTGAATTTTATTACCTAGAAAAGTTGGCAGAAAATCCGCTTTTTTATCGACAAATTTTGTTCAGCGATGAGGCTCATTTCTGGTTGAATGGCTACGTAAATAAGCAAAATTGCCGCATTTGGAGTGAAGAGCAACCAGAAGCCGTTCAAGAACTGCCCATGCATCCCGAAAAATGCACTGTTTGGTGTGGTTTGTACGCTGGTGGAATCATTGGACCGTATTTTTTCAAAGATGCTGTTGGACGCAACGTTACGGTGAATGGCGATCGCTATCGTTCGATGCTAACAAACTTTTTGTTGCCAAAAATGGAAGAACTGAACTTGGTTGACATGTGGTTTCAACAAGATGGCGCTACATGCCACACAGCTCGCGATTCTATGGCCATTTTGAGGGAAAACTTCGGAGAACAATTCATCTCAAGAAATGGACCGGTAAGTTGGCCACCAAGATCATGCGATTTGACGCCTTTAGACTATTTTTTGTGGGGCTACGTCAAGTCTAAAGTCTACAGAAATAAGCCAGCAACTATTCCAGCTTTGGAAGACAACATTTCCGAAGAAATTCGGGCTATTCCGGCCGAAATGCTCGAAAAAGTTGCCCAAAATTGGACTTTCCGAATGGACCACCTAAGACGCAGCCGCGGTCAACATTTAAATGAAATTATCTTCAAAAAGTAAATGTCATGGACCAATCTAACGTTTCAAATTTATAATAAAATTTTAGACAAACGAAATTTCTTTTTCTTATAAAGTGTTTTCGTTTATTCAACGATTGTCTCGAAAATGTGTGTCAAAAGAAAACTTTGCATGTCTAAAATTACGTTTCTCAAAAAAGAAAACACTTCTTTCAGGATACACAGAAAATAATATTATAATTTGTGAGCTAACAATAAATTGTTGTTACAGAAAATTTTTAAGTTCAACAAAATTTTTGTTAATATAACAAAATGTTTGTTGATATAACAAAATTGGTTGCTTAAGTGACTAAAATCTTAATTGTATTTACAAATTACGTTGTTAGCTCAAATTTAAACATAATTTTAATTGTATTCACAATCAAATTAATTGATATTTTTTTGTGTGTATAGCAGGCGCACTGATCATGAAAATTGCTTCAAACTGAAAGTAAAAGTTCCAGATTTTACTCATCGTATTTAAATAAATGCGGAAAATCTACAGATTTAAGATTTTAAATCAAGGCGTAATTTCAACATATACACGATATGTTTATATTTCCTCTAAAACTCAAACAAAATTGGTTCTAATAAATCCAGAATCTTATCTGGTCTTCATAGGTAGAATCTTTAAAATTTGTCATCGGGAGCTGGTTCGTTTGGGAGAAGATTTGTCATCAAACCCTCTACAATTATATATATTATCAAGTAACCCACTACGACGAAGAGTTTTCATAGTAAACTATTATACTTGATTCATGGTGGTGGGTATTTAAAATTCGGCCCGACCGAATTTACTGCTGTATATACTTGTTTGTTTTTTAATTGTTCTGTATTCAAACCGTTGGACAATTTTCTACATTTCCTGTGAATTTAAAGCTTGATTTGTCAAGAGGAGTTATACATCTCCTCAACATACCGTCCAATAAATCGGAAAAAAATATTTAAAAATTGACATTATTAACATTTGTTAAAGTGTTGGACACGGTGAACATATACCGGAAAATGAAGCACCCTCTACGTTACCTGTCAACTTCATTTAAATTTAGGTTTTTTACTTAAAAAAGCCTGGCAGAAGCCTGTGGAAAAATCATAAAATTATGTATCGAGTTCCTATTTATCGACAATCCTCAACTTTCTATTTTCAAATCAGGCAATAATCATGCAAAAATTGGTTCACGGTCCATAATTATATATAGCCCCCATATAAACCGATCACCAGATTTGGCTTGCGGAGCCTCAAAGAGAAGCAAATTTCATACGATCCGGCAGAAATTTGGAACATGATGTCGGTATATGGTCTCTAATAACCATGCAAAAATTGGTCGAAATCGGTCCATAATTATATATAACCCCATATAAACCCTTCTCCAGATTTGACCTCCGGAACCTCTTGGAGGAGCAAAATTCATCCGATCCGGTTCAAATTTGGAACGTCGTGTTAGTATATGGCCGCTAACAACCATACCAAAATAGGTCCATATTGATCTATAGTTATATATAGCCGATCTCCAATCACACAAAAATTGGTCCATATCGGTTCATAATCATGGTTGCCACTCGAGCCAAAAATAATCTACCAAAATTTTATTTCTATAGAAACTTTTTTCAAAATTTCATTTCTATAGAAAATTTTGTTAAAATTTTATTCGGTTCACAATCATGGTTGACACTCGAGCCAAAAATAATCTAAAAATTTTATTTGTATAGAAAATTTTGTCAAAATTTTATTCTATAGAAAATTTTGTCAAAATTTTATTCCCATAGAAAATTTTATCAAAATTTTATTTCTATAGAAAATTTTGTTAAAATTTTATTCTGTAGAAAATTTTGTCAAAATTTTATTTCTAAAGAAAATTTTGTCAAAATTTTTTACTATAAGCCCAATTTATAAACAGCAGGACAAAGGGAGGTCCCTCTTCCTTCCGAATATCACAAAATCAGATATACATTATAATCATATAACCTACCCCACATATTCTGTAAATTTCAAGTAAATTGGAAAAGTTTAATTGTTTCGCGGTATGTGTACTTCAGGTCTCCCTGTGCCCTTTTAGTTTTCCCCGATCAAATATTAAAAATTCATATACCTCATATAAATTTCATAATCTCCCCCAAGTTCTCCGTAAAATTTCAGTAAGTCGACAAATTTTAGTTTTTTCACTGTACTTTAAAAAAATACGAGCAAAGGGGAAGCTCCCTCATCGACCAAACATCGCAAAATTAAGTAGCCGTTCTTTGCCCAGACGCCCCATTTATCCTCGTGTTCTCTGTAAATCTCAAGTAAATCAGAGAAAATTTGTTTTTTACTGTACTTTAAACAAAAATCCACCTCCGCGACCACCTCTTGGAGGAGCAAAATTCATCCGATACGGTTGAAATTTGGTACATAGTGTTGGTATATGGTCTCTAACAACCATGCAAAAATTGGTACACATCGGTCCATAATTATATATAGCCCCCATATAAACCGATCCCCAGATTTGGCTTGCGGAGCCTCAAAGAGAAGCAAATTTCATCCGATCCTGCTGAAATTTGGTACATAGTGTTGGTATATGGTCTCTAACATCCATACAAAAATTGGTCCACATCGGTACATAATTATATATAGGCCCCATATAAACCGATCCCCCGATTTGGCCTGCAGAGCCTCAAAGAGAAGAACATTTCATCCGATCCGGCTGAAATTTGGTACATGGTGTTGATATATGGTATCTAACAATCATGCTGAAATTGGTCCACATCGGTCCATAATTATATATATAGCCCCCATATAAACCGATCCCCAGATTTGGCTTGCGCAGCCTGTAAGAGAAGCAAATTTCATCCGATCCGGTTGAAATTTGGAACATGGTGTTAGTATATTGTCTCCAACAACCGTGCGATAATTGGTCCATATCAGTCCATAACTATATATAGCCCCCATATAAACCGCTCTCCAGATTTGAATTCCGGAACCTCTTGGAGGAGCGAAATTCCTCCGATCCGGTTCAAATTTGGAACGTAGTGTTAGTATATGGCCGTTAGCAACCATACCAAAATTGGTCCATATCGGTCTATAGTTATATAGCCGATGCCCAATCACACAAAAATTGGTCCATATCGGTTCAAAATCATGGTTGCTACTCGAGCCAAAAATAATCTACCAAAATTTTATTTCTATAGAAAATTTTGTTAAAATTTCATTTCTATAGAAAATTTTGTTAAAATTTCATTTCTATAGAAAATTTTGTCAAAATTTTATTTATATAGAAAATTTTGTCAAAATTTTATTTATATAGAAAATTTTGTCAAAATTTTATTTCTATAGAAAATTTTGTCAAGAGTTTATTTCTGTAGAAAATTTTGTCAAATTTTTATTCCTATAGAAAATTTTGTTAAAATTTTAGTTCTATAGAAAATTTTGTCAAGAGTTTATTTCTATAGAAAATTTTGTCAAAATTTTATTTATATAGAAAATTTTGTCAAACTCAATTATATACGTATTTAGGTTAGGTTAAAGTGGCAGCCCGATTAAGATTCAGGCTCACTTAGACTATTCAGTCCATTGTGATACCACATTAACTAAAAGCACCCATTACATATGGACACTTCTAGTTTTAACCGCTGAACCTTCTTGATTATTTTTCTTTGTTGAACCAACCAGATTGTTCCAAAAATATTAGCAGACTGCTTAAGTTAACGTTTTCCAGATCCGCCAGTAATCTGAAGCTATATGCTCCGAAAAGTTGCTTGCGCTTTACACAAAATGCAGGACACTCACACAAGAGGTGTTTAATTGATTCTTTTTCCTCCGCATCATGACAGCTCATACAATAGTCATTATACTTCGCGCCAATAGTTTTTGCAAAATCTCCTATCAGGCAGCGACCCGTTATAGCAGATATCAGGAGTGATACCTGACGTCTCGAGAACATTAGCATATATAGTGTTCGGTTTAAGTTGAAATGGGGCCATATTTGCTTGGTGTCGTTACAACCCTTGCAATTCTCCCATCGAACATTTGCCATCATAACAGCCTTCTCACGCAGCATGAGCTTGCAGGTAGCTAGGGGCATATCAACAAATTCTAGTTCCCCTGAAATATGTAAGGTAGTCCCTAGCCTTGCCAACTCATCCGCTTCGCAGTTCCCCGGAATGTTCCTATGGCCAGGCACCCATATTAGGTGAATATTGTACTGCTCAGCCATCTCATTGAGAGATTTGCGGCAATCGATGGCCGTTTTCGAGTTGAGGAACACAGAGTCCAAGGATTTTATTGCAGGTTGACTGTCTGAGTATATATTAATGCCCACATTTTTTGGAACATTACTTCTCAGCCAATTCGCCACCTCTCTTATTGCTAATATTTCAGCCTGAAAAACACTACAGTGATTAGGTAATCTTTTCGCTATTTGAAGTTCCAGATCATTAGAATATACTCCGAAACCCACTTGTCCATCCAATTTGGAGCCATCAGTGTAGAAATCTATATATTCTTTATTCCCCGGGGTATGTGTGCACCACGCCTCACTGTTGGGGATTAGAGTCTCAAACTTTTTGTCGAAAAGGTCTAACCACTGCCGTGTATAGCCAATGTATAATTTTTGGTTTTAGTCCCCACTTTTTTCCTATTGCCTTTTTGCACGAGTACAAAGCTACAGTTGCCTTCCTCGCCCTTTCTTCAATATTAAGCTTAAAGTTCAGCTTCCTGTCCAAAATAACGCCAAGGTATTTTGCACAATCACCAAAGGGAATTTCAATACCCCCTAAGGAAATAGGCCTAACCGTGGGAGTTTTGCGATCTTTGCAGTACATGACTAATTCTGTCTTTGCAGGATTTACCCCAAGACCATTGTCTTTCGCCCATTGTTCAGTCATCCGGAGGGCCCTCTGAATAATATCTCTGATTGTGGATGGGAATTTTCCCCTGACTGCCAGAGCTACATCATCTGCGTATGCCACCACTTTTATCCTTTCTTTTTCTAGAGTAACCAGAAGGCTATTTATAGCAACATTCCAAAGAAGAGGTGATAGAACTCCTCCTTGGGGAGTGCCTCTGTTCACATACTTTTGTATGTTTGCTTGTCCTAGTGTGGCTGAAATACGTCTCTTCATTAGCAGTTCGTCTAACAGCCTGAGTATACATAGATCAACATTCAGAGTTGTCAGTCCATTTAATATCGAGCTCGGATGGACATTATTGAACGCCCCTTCGATGTCTAGAAACGCCACGATTGTGTATTCTTTGACAGATAGTGAGCTTTCAATAAAGCTGACTAGTTCATGTAGTGCGGTCTCAGTAGACCTGCCCTTCGAGTATGCATGCTGTCGTTTCGAGAACAAACTTGAATCGATGCTAGTTCTAAGATAAATATCTATCATCCTCTCCAGAGTCTTAAGTAGGAATGAGGATAAGCTGATTGGTCGGAAATCCTTCGCCCTCGAGTGAGAGGCTTTTCCCGCTTTAGGTATGAAAACGACTTTTGTTTCCCTCCACTTTCCTGGGATATATGATAAGTTGATACATCCTTTATATATCACCGACAACCAGGGGATAATTTTGTCAGTTACAGCTTGTAACTCCGCCGGAGTAATTCCATCAGGTCCAGGGGATTTGAATGGTCCAAAGCTATTTAGCGCCCATCTTATTCTAGTTTCCGATACAATTTCCTCGACAGGAAACGACCGCTGAGCAACTGTGGCACCGCCAGTACATGGTTCAACCGTCTGATTTCCAGGAAAATGTGTGTCCAATAGTACCTCCAGCGTCTCCTCACTGGACGTTGTCCAATTGCCCTCCGATGTTTTAATGAAACCTGGAGCGGAGTTGGTGGATGCTAGAACCTTCCGTAGTCTGGAAGCCTCGGACGTATTCTCAATACTGCTGCAGTAAGCATTCCAAGAGGTATGCTGAGCCTTTCTCAGTTCTCGCTTGTATCCTCTCAGATTCTTCTTGTAAGCGTCCCAGTCCTCAGGGGCTCTGGTGGACTTTGCCTTGTTAAAGAGCTTCCTGCAGGATTTCCTCATATTACTTAATTCCGTAGACCACCATGGTGGTCGATGTTTCCCCCTTGGCTTTCCTCTAGGGCATGCAGCTTTCAGTGAGATGTTGAAGGCCTTAGTAATCCGCTCCACTGCGTGTTCGATATCTTGTACATTTCTCATATTTGTCTCTGTTATTTCCGGTATCATCATATTGAACGATTCCCTATACCTATTCCAGTCAGCTTTCCTAACATTTGGCGGAAATATGATCTTGGTGATATGAACATCAAATTTGAAACTGATGTAGCGATGATCTGAGAAGCTGTGTTCACTTAAAACCTGCCAATCAGATATCATTTCATTCAGTTCTTGCGAGGCCAAGGTGATGTCCAAAACCTCTTGCCTGTTTTTAGTGACAAAGGTTGGGACATCTCCCTTGTTGCAAACTACCAGATTAGTACGCAAAATAAACTCTATTAGCGATTCTCCCCTTGCATTAGTATCACTACTTCCCCATATACTATGATGTGCATTCGCATCGCATCCCATAATGAGTTTCGTCTTTGTTTTCAGTGACTCCTCCACTAAGGTCTTAACGGCATATGGAGGCATCTCCCTGTCATGTCCCATGTAGACCGAAGATACCCAATATTTGCATTTGGCTATTTCTAAACTTGCAACGACAGTGTCTGTATTGCACATTGAAGGAAGCAGAAACAAGTTGAGCTCGTTTTTAGCAATTATACAGGCTCGATTTACATCATTACCAGTATACTGCAATAGTTTGAACCCCGGAGTACTTAATTCACATATTTTGTTTTTATAAACATATGGTTCTTGAATAAGAACTATATCTATGTCCCCTTTCATCAGGAGAACTTTTAAGGCAGCACATGCAGCCTTACAATGATGAAGATTTATCTGGAGGATCCGTAGGACCATCGAGATTTTCAACAACCGTCACATCAGCCGCTTCAATCGAGTCATCAAGAATGTCCTCTTCAGAGATATCGGTGACTCTCGCAATAAACATAGGTTCAACTTTGGTGAGTTCTGAGGCAGTAGAAGCCTCCTCACGCATACGGTATCTATCCATGTCTTCAAATGTCTTGGTATCCCCCTCGACTTCGCAAGAGGATCCGCTTACTTCTGATTCAGACAGAGGCTTGTCCATTTCTGAATCCTTTAGCTGATCGTTTTTATACACCTTCATTTGGATATAATGAAAGCCATAACATACACGGCCCTGGGACTTTGCTAGATGTGGCAAAGACTGAGTGTTCAATATAAACACTGCATGCCGTCTTGGCCCATCCACTTCATCCAAACGGCCAACCTTCCAATCAGCTGTTGGAAGATCTGGATTGCATTGTTTCAGTCTATTTAAAATAGATTCAGGGTCAGGAGGGTTTGCAGGTATCCAGGCATGTGCTCTTGGTCTAGCCGGTATGTCTTTCTTCTCGACTAACTCTAGAGCAGCTCCTTCCCAAACTTCACCTATTAGTATCAGAGCAGCTTTAAAACATTCTATAGACCTCTGGTCCTCAAATGCGACTAGCTTAAATCGTCCTTGATACCAACCAGCCTCTTGGTGTCGAGGATCTGGGCCGGGAAACTTTTCCAGCACCTGTGAGTAGACGCCAGACAAAGCATTCTCAATTTCCCCCCATTTTTGCTTTGGAACCATACCGTCCAATGCTCCTTTATTTATGATAGCCATCACAAGGCTGTCTTTAGCAACTGAGGCAAACGATCGTTGATCCCTTTTGGAGGATGGCAGCTCATCCGGTGATCGTTCCCTTTTTCCAGCCTCAAGAATTCCTTGAGCCCATTTTAAGGAATCGCTTTGTTTAGCCGACAACGTGCTTGGGTCGACTGATCCTAATTTCTTTAGGATAAACAAAGCATTTCTGCGTTCTTTGAATCTCTTTCGTGAGGGATTACCTCCTTTTGATGCCGTTACCTTGGAAAAGGTCCGACTTGTCAAATTGTCGCCACCTGTCGACCCGTCTACAGGTCGACTAATTGGGCCTAACTCTTGGTCATTGCCCAAATTTATAACTCCAGTCGATACCCGTCCACTGGGCCCTGAAGTTAGCAACCCAGTGGATGTCTTTGAATTTCTCTGCATGGTGGCCTAATATCCCACCACACTTGAAATTCGTAGTAGGTACTTATTACGATGATTTTATCCGCTATTAAAAAAACACGTCCGTTCCGTTCGACGGTTGAAATAATATATACGTATTTAGTCGGACTTTTTTAATTTAATATATACCACGTATGGACTTACTTACAATTTAGAAGACGGTGTTTGGAGGTTTTAAGATACCTTGCCATCGGCAAGCGTTACCGCAACACAAGTAATTCGATTGTGGATGGCAGTGTTTAGAAAAAGTTTATACGCAATCCATGGTGGAGGGTACATAAGCTTCGGCCTGGCCGAACTTACGGCCGTATATACTTGTTTTATATTACCCAGCAAAAAATTTGGAAGTTCTTTCAAAGGCACAACTTTAAAAGCACTTCCAGAAGATACCCTCCCAATTATGTTCTTTATTTTAACTACCCAGGAAGTTCTTTTAATTAAATTTTTATAACTTTCATACTGTTAATGGGTAATATTAACTTTTTTTTTTGTTTCAAATACGTTAAAAACGGAATAAGAAATCATAAAATGGTACAAATCATTTAAATTTTGTCGAAAAAATGCTAAATCCAATCTGAAAAAATAGTGAATTTTTGAAAATATTTGAGTTCAAACGTTTCCGAGATGCGTTAGAATCCATTAAAAATTATAAAAAAATTATAAAAATTATATATTTGACAAAATATCACAGAATTTTTTAATTTACATCCAAAATATTGAATTCGGATTACACCTAAAGAAGTGATGCAAATTCAGTGCAACGGCTGTTTAAATGGTGGACTTCCGTCCTACGACAAGCGACAAAAGGACATTTTCATTACTTTTTTGGCGACGCTTTTTTTGCTGGGTAGATAATGACACAAGGCCACTCAAAACAAACTGCTTGTGTAAGGCTCCCTAATCTATGTACAGTGTGGTGGATATGTAATGAAACACAGTAAAGTGCTTTATATGTTTTCAGTTCCTTATATCATCGATGTGACACATCGAAATATTGGTCACCAACCCCATAAAGTGTGCACAGAAAAAAATTTGATAATATTTGCTTCATAATCAAACTTGATACAGTCAAGTAGGTCAATGATTGAAAATATTTAAATATTTAATAAAAAAACTTATTATTATTATTATTACAACTTACATTTTAATCAAACTCGGAAAACTAAGTCAGAAAAAATTATTAATTATTGAGCTATTAAGTATTAATAAAAAAATTAATTGAAACAATCAATTTTGTAACCAAAATAAAACAAAGTCAATTAAGAAAGTGATTGAAAATAATTATGTCGTTAATTAATAAATTAATTAATTAGGAAAACAAAGTTAGTTAAGAAATTGATGGAAAATGTTCGCGGTTTTCATTAAACAATTAAATGTTCCAATTAACAATTTATTCAAAACAAGTATAC
The DNA here is from genome assembly GCF_050003625.1 of Haematobia irritans. NCBI lineage: Eukaryota > Metazoa > Arthropoda > Insecta > Diptera > Muscidae > Haematobia > Haematobia irritans. Next base: position 22,972,689 of record NC_134398.1, read on the forward strand.
ACGGCCGTAAGTTCGGCCAGGCCGAAGCTTATGTGCCCTCCATCATGGATTGCGTAGAAACTTCTTCTAAACACTGCCATCCACAATCGAATTACTTAAGTTGCGGTAACGCTTGCCGATGGCAAGGTATCTTAAAACCTCCTAACACCATCTTCTAAAATGTATGTAAGTCCATACGTGGTATATATTAAATCAAAAAAGATCGATCCAATACGTATATAATTCAGTTTGACAAATTAGACATAAAATTTTGACAAAATTTTCTACAGAAATAAAATTTTAACAAAATTTTCTATAAAAATAAAATTTTCACAAAATTTTCTATAGAAATAAACTTTTGGTAGATTATTTTTGGCTCGAGTGGCAACCATGATTATGAACCGAATAAAATTTGAATAAAATTTTCTATAGAAATACAATTTTGACAATGATGAAAATTTTATTATGAACCGAATAAAATTTTAACAAAATTTTCTCTAGAAATAAAATTTTGACAAAATTTTCTATAGAAATAAAATTTTGACAAAATTTTCTATAGAAATAAAATTTTGGTAGACTATTTTTGGCTCTAGTGGCAACCATGATTATGAACCGATATGGACCAATTTTTGTGTGATTGGACCAATTTTGGTATGGTTGTTAGCGACCATATACTAACACCACGTTCCTAATTTGAACCGGATCGGATGAATTTTGCTCCTCCAAGAGGCTCCGGAGGTCAAATCTGGAGAACGTTTTATATGGGGGCTATATATAATTATGGACCGATGTGGACCAATTTTTGCACGGTTGTTAGAGACCATATACCAACACCATGTACCAAATTTCAGCCGGATCGGATGCAATTTGCTTCTCTTTGAGGCTTCGCAAGCCAAATCTGGAGATCGGTTTATATGGGGTCTATATATAATTATGGACCGATGTGGACCAAGTTTTGCATGGTTGTTAGAGACCATAAACCAACACCATGTACCAAATTTCAGCCGGATCGGATGAAACATGCTTCTCTTAGAGGCTCCACAAGCCAAATCTGGGGATCGGTTTATATGGGGGCTATATATAATTATGGACCGAAGTGGACCAATTTTGGCATGGTTGTTAGAAACCATATACTAACACCATGTACCAAATTTCAGCCGGATCGGATGAAATTTGCTTCTCTTTTAGGCTCCGCAAGCCAAATCTGGGGATCGGTTTATATGGGGGCTATATATAATTATGGACCGATGTAGACCAATTTTTGCATGGTTGTTAGAGACTATATACCAACACCATGTACCAAATTTCAGCCGGATCGGATGAAATATGCTTCTGTTAGAGGCTCCACAAGCCAAATCTGAGGGTCCCTTTATATGGGGGCTATACGTAAAAGTGGACCGATATGGCCCATTTTCAATACCATCCGACCTACATCGATAACAACTACTTGTGCCAAGTTTCAAGTCGATAGCTTGTTTCGTTCGGAAGTTAGCGTGATTTCAACAGACGGACGGACGGACGGACGGACATGCTTAGATCGACTCAGAATTTCACCACGACCCTGAATATATATACTTTATGGGGTCTTAGAGCAATATTTCGATGTGTTACAAACGGAATGACAAAGTTAATATACCCCCATCCTATGATGGAGGGTATAAAAATTTTAATCGATATCGATTGCAAAACAATCTACATATCGATTTGAAACTTGGTACAAGGTGTTGAGTATTGAGTAGGTCAGACGGCATTGCAAATGGGCAACATCGGACCACTTTCCAATATACCGAACCCCAGATTTTATTTCCGGAGCATGCATGTTTCATCAAAAATGTCGGAAATGACTTAACATTTTAGAATAAGTTAAATTTGGGTCGAATTATCTCCCTTTGGTACGAATTAAGAGCTTCAAAAGGCCGACAAAGTCATCATGTGCTGCACAAAAGTGGATCTGCGATATTTGAGCCCATTTCCGTTGAAGAGGCGTTTTGAGATGGTCGACACTTCGATCGATTTTAGTGCCTACCTCACTTTCCAAAATGCCACAGTCGAACGGATTCAGATCCAGAGAATTTGGTGGCCATTGCGCCGTAGAAATGAATTGAGGAATTTCATTTTAAATCCATTCTTTCCATTGCTTGTTAATTCTTATCTTACCTGAAGTTAGGAACTTTGGAAATTTTAAAATCGAATCCATGACAAATGATGTTCAATAATAATCCTTTTGCAAAATTTTTATAGATCTTTACCCAAGTACACCATGTCAAACAGACTGTCTGATCCAAGAAAGTGGATTTCTTATTGCCCTCATTTACTCGGATTCATTCAACTGTGTTGTCGTTAATCACTAAATAAATGTCTTTGTTCTATTGTCAGTTGGTATGCGGTATGCTTTTGACTTTTGTTTATCACACAGCTTCGTTTGCTGTATGTGATTCGTTCCGATTTTCCATTTCTTCGGCACAGATACATGAAATGAATTCACTTCGTTTCGGAGTGTGAATGTTGATTTTATTTTGAGGTTCATTGGTACAATTGGGACGACGCAACTGTTGTCTTACTTCATAGGCAAGCATCCATTGCAGGAATGTAAAAAAAATTTGGTACAATTGCACAAAATTTTGGTACCTTTTACATTTACAAAAGTGCAATTGAACTACTATGACCTATTTGCTATAATTTTAAATATTTACTGATAAAGATTTTCTTTCTATAGTATAGCCAAAATTCGACTGTAGCAAATTTTGTCAAAATTTTATTTGTATAGAAAATTTTGTCATAATTTAGTTCTATAAAAATTTTTGTCAAAATTTTATTTTTATAGAAAATGGTGACAAAATTTTGTTCATAGCAAATTTTGTCAACATTTGTTTCTCAAAATTTTGCCAATTTTTTATATCGAATTTTGTCAAGTTTTTAGTTATAGGCAATTTTTTCAAAATCTTATTTTTAAAGAGAATTCTGTCAAATTTATTTTTTATAGAAAATTGTCTCAAAATTTTATTTTTATAGAAAATTTTCTAAAAATTTTATTTCTATACAAAATTTTCTCAAAATTTTATTTCTATAAAAAATGTTCTCAAAATTTTATTTCTATAGAAAATTTTCTCATAATTTTATTTCTATAGAAAATGTTCTGAAAATTTAATTTCTATAGTAAATTTTTTCACACTTTAATTTCTATAAAAAATGTTCTCAAAATTTTATTTCTATAAAAAATGTTCTCAAAATTTTATTTCTATAGAAAATTTTCTCATAATTTTATTTCTATAGAAAATGTTCTGAAAATTTTATTTCTATAGTAAATTTTTTCACACTTTAATTTCTATACACACTTGCACACACAAACTTTCATTTCATATATAGGAAATGTTGTCAAAAATTCATTTCTCTAGGCATTTTTATCAAGAATTTATTTCTATAGGAAATTTTGTTAAAATTTTAGTTTTGAAAAATTATTTTTGTTCAAAATTTTATTTCTATAGAAATTTTTTTAAATTTTATTTCTATAGAAAATTTCTTCAAAATATTTTTTTTTATGCAGGAAATTTCGTCAAATTTTTATTTCTATATATTTCTATACTAAATTTTGTCAAAATTTTATTTCTATAGGAAATTTTGGCAAAATTTTATTTCTATATAAAATTTTGTAAAAAATGGATCTTCAAATTAAATTTCGGCACATTTCATTTCATTTGGGAACCACCGTGGTGCAATTTTTAGCATGCCCGCCTTGCATTCGACCGAACACCAAAAAGTTTTTCAGCGGTGGATTATCCCACCTCAGTGAAGCTGGTGACATTTCTGAGGGTTTCAAAGCATCTCTAATTGGTTTCAGTGCAATGTGTAGCCCCGTTCGGACTCGGCTATAAAAAGGAGGTCCCTTGTCACTCAGCTTAACATGGAATCGGGCAGCACTCAGTAATAAGATAGAAGTTCACCAATGTGGTATGACAATGGACTGAATAGTCTAAGTGACTATTCAGTCCATTGTAAGACTGATACATCGGGCTGCCACCTAAACTTACCTAACCTTCATTTCTAAAGAAAATATTGTCAAAATTTCATTTCTATAGGAAATCTCAAAATTTTACAAAATTTTATTTTTATAGAAGATTTTGTCTAACTTTTATTTCTATTGAAAAATTTGCCAAATTTAATTTTTTGTCCAAATTGCATTTCTATAGGAAATTTCTTTTTGTAGGAAATTTGTCAAAGTATTAGTTTTTGTAAAAAAAAATTTAAAGTTTTTTTTTTGTAAAAAAATTTAATTTTTTTTTTGTGAAAAAAATTTTAAATTTTTATATAATTTTTTGGAAAATTTTATTTCTGTAGAAAAATTAGTCAAAATTGAATAGTTATAAAAATTTTGCAAAATGTTTTCTATAGAAAATTTTGGTCAGTATTTTATTTTAATAGGGAGTTTTCTGTAGAAATTTTTTTAGAAATTTAATTGCTATAAAAGTTTTGCAAATTTTTTTCTATAGAAAATTTTGTCAACATTTTATTTTAATAGGAAGTTTTGTTAAAATTCCATTTCTATAGGAAGTTTTGTCAACATTTCATTTCTAAGGGAAATATTGCCAAAATTTCATTTCTATAGAAAATCTTGTGAAACTTTCATTTCTGTAGGAATTTTTGTCAAAATATTATTTCCATAGGAATTTTGTCAAAACTTAATTGTTATACCATTTTTTTTTTAAATTTTATTTAGGCAGAATAATTTGTCATGATTTTATTTCTATAGACTATTATGTTAAAATTTTATTTTTATAAGAAATTTAGTCAAAATTTTATTTCTATCGAAAATTTTGTCAAGATTTTATTTATAAGAAAATTTTAATTTTTATAGAAAATTTTGTAAAAAAAAATTATTTTTAAAGAAAATTTTGTCAAAATTTCATTTTTATGGAAGATTTTGTCCAAATTGTTTTTGCTATTAAAAACTTTGTTAAAATTTTATTTCTATAGAAAGTTTTGTCAACATGTTAATTGTGTAGAAAATTTTGTAAAAATTGAATTTCTATAGAAAATTTTTGCACACCGAAAAAAATGTGAACTGTGTTATAGGAGGAATGAACCCACGCACGAAAATTGAACTAAATTTTACTCCACATTTTGAGATTTCCACAAAGCGTTGTTAAAACTAAGAAATTTTAATGCCCTGTTGTACTTTTTAACTGCAGTTCGCGAAATTACGTCATCTCATAGGGGAAAAAATTAACTAAAAGTAAAGAAGAAAATCATTGGCGCCAAATCATGACCATTTTAGCCATACAGTAGTTCATTCTTACTATTTTTGGGAATCGTACGAAAATTTTCATTTCTTTTAGTTCATATTGAACTTATGTGTACGGTCATTGAACTTTATACTCACGTTTAGTTCATAAAATTTTTGAGATATACTTAAAAAATAAGATTTCATTAAGCTATGGAAAATTTCGATAAAAATAATAAAATTTAACTACAAGCAAATAATTTTTTTCCAATAAAAATAAGTTAAATTTAGCGTTAGTTTAACTACGAATTTTTTTTTCTGTGCAAAATGTTATTTCGATAGAAAATTTTGTCAAAATTTTATTTCTATTGAAATTTTTTCGAAAATTGTATTTCGTTGGAAAACTAGTTGATGTGAATTTTAGATAATTTATTGTTTAATATTTCTATAGAAAATTTTTGCAAATTTTATTTCTGTACAAAAATTTGTTAAAATTTTGTTATTATGTAGAATAATTTGTCAAGATTTTACTTCTATAGACTATTTTGTTAGAATTTTATTTCTTTAGGAAATTTTGTCAAGATTTTATTTCTATAAGAAATTTAGTCATTATTTATTTGTTATTAAAAAATTTTATTTAAATTTTATGTCTATAGAAAGTTTTGTCAACATGTTAATTCTATAGAAAATTTTGTAAACATTTAATTTCTATAGAAAATTTTTGCAAAATGTTATTTCTATAGGAAATTTTGTCAAAATTTTATTTCTATAGAAATTTGTTCGAAAAGTGAATTTTGTTGGCAAATTAGTTGATGTAAAAATTAAATAATTTATTGTTTAATATTTCTATAGAAAATATTTGCAAATTTTATGTCTGTAGAAAAATTTGTTAAAATTTTGTTATTATGTAGAATAATTTGTCAAGATTTTATTTCTATAGACTATTTTGTTAGAATTTTATTTTTTTAGGAAATTTTGTCAAAATTTTATTTCGATAAGAAATTTAGTCAATATTTTATTTCTATAGAAAATTTTGTCAAGATTTTATTTTTATAGAAAATTTTGTCAAATTTTTTTTATAGAAAATTTTGTCAAGATTTTATTTTTATAGAAAATTTTGTCAATTTTTTTTATAGAAAATTTTGTCAATTTTTTTTTATAGAAAATTTTTTTAATTTTTTTTTTATAGAAAATTTTGTCAAAATTATTTTTGCTATTAAAATGTTTTTAAAATTTTATGTCTATAGAAAGTTTTGTCAACATGTTAATTCTATAGAAAATTTTGTAAACATTTCATTTCTATCGAAAATTTTTGCAAAATGTTATTTCTATAGGTAATTTTGTCAAAATTTTATTTCTATAGAAATTTTTTCGAAAATTGTATTTCGTTGGAAAACTAGTTGATGTGAAATTTAAATAATTTTTTGTTCAATATTTCTATAGAAAATTTTTGCAAATTTTATGTCTGTAGAAAAATTCGTTAAGATGTAGAATAATTTGTCAAGATTTTATTTCTATAGACTATTTTGTTAGAATTTTATTTCTTTAGGAAATTTTGTCAAAATTTTATTTCTATAAGAAATTTAGTCAACATTGTATTTCTACAGAAAATTTTGTCAAGATTTTATTTTTATAGAAAATTTTGTCAAAATTTTATTTTTATAGAAAATTTTGTCAAAATTTTATTTATATGGAAAATTTTGTCAAAATTTTATTTGCTATTAAAAATTTTGTTAAAATTTTATTTCTATAGAAAATTTTGTCAACATGTTATTTCTATAGAAAATTTTTGCAAAATGTATAGGAAATTTTGTCAAAATTTTATTTCTATAGAAACTTTTTCGAAAATTGTATTTCGTTGGAAAACTAGTTGATGTGAAATTCTTTAATTAACAATTATTTGGAATAGATGATGAAGTTAAACTAAATAGTTATTGCCTCATTTATAAAATTAGTTGAGTTTTGTGATCAAAGCTAAATATATTTTTAATTGAACCAATTAAAATGTTAAGTGAAAGTCTCGTAGAAATAAATTAGTTTTTAAACAAATAAGTCTTTTATGTCTATATTATTCGGTGGTTGATACTTTCGTTTTCGTGAAGGAAAGAATTTCTTTTTGAAATTTGGAACAATGCGAACCCAAAAACTACATGTTTTATTTTCATTGGTACAATTAAAAAAATTGAGTTTTCATCTCTGATCCATCGTCCAACCATTCATCCATCCATCTATCGCATACGAATATTGCTTGGCGCGATAGCTGCCCGCCCCTTGTGCTAAGTAGACAATAACTGTTGTTGTTATTTTAACAGCTTTAGGTTGTTGTGTTCCATATCCTGGCGAATATATAGACACAGATTTACACATCCATACACACACACACACATGTACATACAAATGTAGGGTAGCACGTATTCATATGTATGTGGAAAACAATCACTTTCATATACATTTGACTAAAGAATTTCTATTGTTTTTATTTCCATATCTCTTCACTGTAGTTTTGGTTTGACGTGACTTTTGTTAGCCCTGTCTATGAGGTTACAATAGGACGTATTGCATTCAATATTATTGGCCCCAGTTTCACAGAAATAAACGTGTCTTTATTATTTAATGCTGAATCTAATTAGTTCAATTAATTTTTTTATAAAAATTTCTTCAAATTTTAGGAAAAAATATACCTGATTAAGAAATTACTTAATGTCCTTGGCACTTTCAATTAATTAAATAATTGGTTCTATTAAACATCTTATTGATTTTGTTTGAAAAACTCACTGAATTTATTTAGTTGAGGCAACCAATTATAGACTATAGGTTATTTAATTAAAATTATTTTTAAATGAAATTGCTTCAACCACGGCATTAATAATATCTATACCGACACCAATTAAAGAAATTAATTGATTCAATTAAAAATTTAATTGATTGAGATCATTCGTTGAGATTGAATTTTGTTTTGATTAATAAATTAATTGAAAAATTTGAAAAATCAATTAAAAAGTTAATTGGAAGAATGTTATTATTATTTTTTATGTACAAGAAGCTATAATGGCAGAACTGCTCATATGGAATCGTATAACATTATTTCCTAATATAATTATACCCTTCACCACTACTGTGGTACAGGGTATAATAAGTTTGTGCATTTGTATGTAACGCCAAGAAGGAGTAATTATAGACCAACCTTTTAGTATACGGATCGGCTTAGAATTAAATTCTGAGTCGATTTAGCGATGTCCGTCTGTCTGTCTGTCCGTCTGTCTGTCCGTCTGTCCGTCTGTCCGTCTGTCTGTCCGTCTGTCTGTCTGTCTGTTGATGTATTTTTGTGTGCAAAGTACAGCTCGCAGTTTTAGTCCAATTGTCCTAAAATTTGGTATAGGGTCCTGTTTCGGCTCAAAGACGATCCCTATTGATTTTGGAAAAAATCGGTTCAGATTTAGATATAGCTGCCATATATATTTTTCACCGATCTGGTCATAATTGGCGTGTATATCAACCGATCTTCCTCAAATTCCGTACATCCGAATATTTTATGAGTCTCGAAAAACTTGCAAAATATCAGCAAAATCGGTTCAGATTTAGATATAGCTCCCTTATATAGCTTTCGCCCGATTTACACTCATTTGCCCACAGAGGCCAATTTTTTGCCCCGATTTAGTTGAAATTTTGCATAGGGAGTAGAATTAGCGTTGTAACTATGCGTGCCAAATTTGTTTGAAATCGGTTCAGATTTGGATATATCTCCCATATAAAGGTTTCGCCCGATTTACACTCATATGACAAAAGAGGCCAATTTTTAACTCCGATTTAGTTGAAATTTTGCACAGGGAGTAGAATTAGCATTGTAGCTATGCGTGCCAAATTTGGTTGAAATCGGTTCAGATTTAGATATAGCTCCCATATATATGTTTTTCTGATTTCGACAAAAATGGTCAAAATACCAACATTTTCCTTGTAAAATCGCCACTGCTTAGTCGAAAAGTTGTAAAAATGACTCTAATTTTCCTAAACTTCTAATACATATATATCGGGCGATAAATCATAAATAAACTTTTTCGGAGTTTCCTTAAAATTGCTTCAGATTTAAACGTTTCCCATATTTTTTTACTAACATTGTGTTCCACCCTAGTGCATTAGCCGACTTAAATTTTGAGTCTATAGATTTTGTAGAAGTCTATCAAATTCTTCCAGATCGAGTGATATTTAAATTTATGTATTTGGGACAAACCTTTATATATAGCCCCCAACACATTTGACGGATGTGATATGGTATCGAAAATTTAGATCTACAAAGTGGTGCAGGGTATAATATAGTCGGCCCCGCCCGACTTTAGACTTTCCTTACTGGTTTTTATATAAAATTTTGTCAAAAAAAAATTTATAGAAAATTTTGTAAAATTATTATTTTATGGAATATTTTTCCAATATTTTATTTTTATAGAAAATTTTGTAAAAATTTTATTTTTAAAAAGAATTTTCAAAATTTTATTTTTATGGAAAATATAGTCAAAATTTTATCTTTATGGAAAATTTTGGCAAAATGTTTCTCTTGCGGAAATTAGTTTTATAGAAAATTTTGCAAAAAAAAAAAAAAAATATTTCAATAGGAAATTTTGCTACTTCTAATTTTATTTCCATAGGAAATTTCATCAACATGTTATTTACCATATACGGAACATTTCTTCAAAATTGTATTTTTGTGGAAAATTTTGTTAAAATTTTATTTTTGTAGAAAATTTTGACAAAATTTTATTTGTATAGAAAATTTTGTTAAAATTTTATTTGTATAGAAAATTTTGTTAAAATTTTATTTCTATAGACAATTTTGTTAAAATTTTATTTCTCAAAAAAAAAAACAAAAAAAAAAATAGTCAAAATTTTATTTCTATAGAAAAATTTGTCAAAGTTTTATTTCTATAGAAAAATTTGTCAAAATCTAAGAAAATTGTATTTCCAGAAAACATTTCATTTCTATAGATTTTTTTTTTCAATCTTTTATTTCTATAGAAAAATTTGTCAACATTTTAGCATATTTCTATAGATAAGAATTTTTTCAACATTATATTTTTGTAGAAAATTTAGTCAACATTTTTATAGAATTTTGTTAAAAGTTTATTTTTGTAGAAAATTGTTTGTAAATTTTATTTCTATAGAAAATTTTGCAAAACTTTATTTTTATAGAAAATTTTGTAAAAATTTTATTTATATGAAAAAAATCAAAATTTTATTTTTATAGAAAATTTTGTCAAAATTTTATGTCTATAGAAAATTTTGTCAAAATTGTATTTCTATAGACAATTTTGTACAAATTTTATTTCTCCAAAACAAAACAAAAAAAATGTATGTCAAAATTTTATTTCTATAGAAAAATTTGTCAAGATTTCATTTCTATAAAAAATTTTATCAAAATCTAAGAAAATTGTATTTCTATAAAACAGTATATTTCTATAGATTGTTTTCAAACTTCTATTTCTATAGAAAATTTTGTCAACATTTTATTTCTATAGATAAGAATTTTTTCAACATTATATTTTTGTAGAAAATTTTGCCAAAATTTTATTTTTATAGAATTTTGTTAAAAATTTATTTTTATAGAAAATTGTTTGTAAATTTTATTTCTATAGAAAATTTTTTAAAACTTTATTTTTATAGAAAATTTTGGCAAAATTTTATTTCTTTAGAAAATTTGGCAAAATTTTATTTCTGTAGAAAATTTTGTCAAATTTTTATTTTTATAGAAAATTTTGTAAAATTTTTATTTATATAAAACAAATTTCAAAATTTAATTTTTATAGAAAATTTTGTAAAAATTTTATTTTTATGGGGAATTTTGTCAAAATTTTATTTCTATAGAAACTTTTATTTATATGGGGAATTTTGCCAAATTTTATTTTTATAGAAAGTTATGTCCAAATTTACAGAATTTGGTTTTATAGCAAATTTTGCCAAAAATTCATTTCAATAGGAAATTTTGCTAGTTCTAATTTTATTTCTATAGGAAATGTTTTCAACACTTTCATGTACCATATATGGGAAATTTCGTCAAAATTTTAGTTTTGTAGAAAATTTTGTCAAAATTTTAGTTTTATAGAAAACTAGCGTAACCCGGCCCGCTTCGCTGCGCCTTCCGAAGCGTATTTGTAGGAACATTTTGCGTTTACTTAGTCAACCATATCCTTCATGCTGAAAACAAATTCGAAAAGATTTGAATTCTTTCAAACAAATCCGACTACTTGCTTCTTCGTTTATAGGTACAAATGCGGCGGATACGCACATGTAAAACGGTTCGTCTTAAAAAATTTCGGGGAGAGGGTGTACCTTTTCCAACAAATTTTTTAAATAGTGTTCTGTATTCAAGTAGTTGCACAATCTTCTTTATTTCTTGTGAATTTTAAGTGTGGTTTGTCAAGGAAAGGTATCCTTCTCCTCAACATATCTGAAAATTAAGCACTATATTATAATAACATACAAAGAATTACTGTTTCCCATCCAATAAATCGGAAAATGCAAAAGTAGTAAACAATTTTACCACATTAAAATTTGCTCAAATGTTGGAAAATGATGCACCCTCTACGTTGGCTGCCAATTTTATGTAAATTTAAATTCTTTACTAAAACGAAGTCTGGCAGAAGCCTGTGCAAAAATCATAAAATTATGTACCGAGTTCACATTTACGGACAATCCTCTACTTTCAATTTAAGAAAAAAAAAAAAACGGACAAAAGGGAACCCTCCCCCTACCTTCGCTCCACTCCGACCTGATATCCCTACCTTCGCTCCACTCCGACCTGATACCACATATTCATTTCACAACTACTCAATGGTCCCTATAAATTCTATCGAAGTAAATCGACAAAGTTTATTTCAATTTTCCCCTTCCGCAACCAGGTATCGAAAAATCATGTACTAATTTAAAAATCATGTATAAATTTAATCACCTCCACCCAAGTTCCCTGTAAATTTCAAGTAGATCGGAGATGTTTAAATTTTGATCTATTGTTTTAAAGGGACGTCACTTTCCCCGATACAATATCGACAAACACCGGCAAGGAAGGTTGCCTCTTCGTTCATAACCTTCCCCCACTGCCTTTATAAATTTCAAGAAAACTTAAGAATTTTTGTTTTTTTTTTGCAGTTTTAGAGGAGGACCTCCTCCCCTACTAAATATCGTTTGTAAACGTCCCAGAAAATGTCAAGCAAATTATAAGCCTAAAGGGGCGGCCTCTCTTCCGTCCAAATATCACAAAATCAGGTATCAACTATTAATAATCGTAACCTCTCCCCACTCCTCTGTAAATTTCAAGTAACTCGGTAAAGTTTAATTGTTTCTCTGTATGTAGTTACATAAGAGAAGCGGATGTCTCCCTATGTCCTTTTATTTTTATTAAAAAATTAGGAACCTGATATAAATATCATAACCTCACTCATTTTTCCGTAAAATTTCAGTCGGGGGAGTTTAGTTTTGTATTCACTGTACTTTAAAAAAAGTCGGGCAAAGGGGTGGCGCCCCTCCCCGACCAAATATCGAAAAATAATGTAGCGGATTTTTGTCTAGATGCCAACCCCAACATTCAATGAAAATTTCAAGCAAATCGCATAATTTTGTTGCAAGTTTAAAAAAGTAGGGCAAGGGGGAGGTCCCCCTCCCCCTCCACATATGAAATCATCAGGTACCCCATATTAATTCCGTAACCTCACTGCATGTTCTCTGTAAATTTCAGATAATTTAGAGAATTTTAGTTTTTTCACTGTACTTAAAAAATTCGAACAAAGGGGAGACCTCCCTCCGCCACCAAATATCGAAATATAAAGTAGCGGATCTTTGTCTAGATGCCAGCCCCAATCTTCAATGAAAATTTCTAGCAAATCGGTCAACTTTGGTCCAATTTTCAAAAAGTCCGACAAAGGGGAGGTCCCCCTCCGCGACCAGGTGTCAAAAAATGAGGTACCCTATTTTCACCACACCCTACGATCTCTGAGAGTTTCAAGTAAATCGGTTCAGCCGTTTCGGAGCCAACTCGGAACATACAAACAAACAAATAAACAAACATAGATTGAATTTTATATATATAGATTTGGTCATAATTTTATTTTGATAGAAAATTTTGTCAAAATTATATTTTTATTGTTATAGAAAATTTTGTCAAAGGTTTATTTTTATATAAAATTTGGTCAAAATTTTATTTTGATAGAAAATTTTGTCAAAATTTAATTTTTATAGAAAAGCTTGTCAAAATTTTATTTTGGTAAAAGGTTTTGCCAATTTTTTTTATAGAAAATATGATAAAAACTTTATTTTCATAGAAAATTTTGTCAAATTTTTATTGTTATAGAAAATTTTGTTAAAGGTTTATTTTTATATAAAATTTGGCCAAAATTTTATTTTTGATAGAAAATTTTATTAAAGAAAAATTATATAAATGTCGTTTTATTTTTTAATTTTTGGTAGACAATTTAGTCCAAATATTATTTTTATAGAAAATTTTGTCAAAATTTTATTTCTATAGAAAATTTTGGCAAAACGTTATTTTTACAGAAAATTTTGTCAAAAGTTATTTTTTATAAAATGTTTTGTAAATTTTTTTTATAGAAAATTTTGTCGACATTTTATTTTTATAAAAAGAAATTTCAATTTTTTTTTAGAAAATTTTGCCAAAATTTTATTTTTATAGAAAATTTTGTAAAAATTTTATTTTTATGACGAATTTTGCCAAAATTTTATTTTTATAGAAAGTTATGTCCAAATTTACAGAATTGCAGAATTTTGTTTTATAGCAAATTTTGCAAAAATTCATTTCAATAGAAAATTTTGCTAGTTCTAATTTTATTTCTATAGGAAATTTTTTCAACACTTTCATTTACCATATATGGGAAATTTCGTCAAAATTTTAATTTTGTAGAAAATTTTGTCAAAATTTTATTTTTGTAGAAAATTTTGTCAAAATTTTCTTTTTATAGAAAATTTTCAAAAAAATTTCAAGATTTTATATTTATAGAAAATTTTGTCAAAATTTTATTTTTATAGAAAATTTTGTCAAAATTTTGTTTTTATAAAAAATTTGCTCAAAATTTTATTTTGATTGAAAATTTTGTTAATTTTTATAGAAAATGTTGTCAAAATTTTATTTTGATAGAAAGTTTTGTCAAAGGTTTATTTTTATATAAAATTTGGTCAAAATCTTATTTTGATAGAAAATTTTGTAAAAAAAAAAATTTATAGAAATGTTTTTTTTTGTTGGAATTTTTGGTAAAAAATTTTGTTTAAATATATTTTTTATAGAAATTTTTGTCAAAATTTTATTTTTTTTTTATTTAATGTTGTCAAAATTTTATTTCTATAGAAAATTTTGGCAAAATTTTATTTCTATAGAAAATTTTGGCAAAATTTTATTTTTATGCAAAATTTTGGCAGAAGGTTATTTTTATAGAAAAATTTTTTAAAAGTTAATTTTTATAAAAAGTCTTGTCAATTTTTTATAGAAAATTTTACAAATTTTATTCTTATAGAAAATTTTATTTTTATAGAAAATTTTGTCAATATTTTATTTTTATAGAAAATTTTGTCAAAAGTTAATTTTTATAAAATGTTTTGTCATTTTTTTTATAGAAAATTTTGTCAAAATTTTATTTTTATAAAAAAAAAATCCAAAATTTGATTTTTTAGAAAATTTTGCCAAAATTTTAGTTTTATAAAAATTTAGTCAAAATTTTATTTTGATAGAAGGTTTTGTCAAAATTTTTTTGTTATAAATATTTTGTTAAAATTTTAATTCCTTCATAAAATTTTCGAACTTTTAACGATATATATTGTGATTTTTGTTAAGAATTGTGTCTATATGCAACAGTAGTAAATTTTAAATTATTCACATTCAAAAATTGTTGGTAGAGATATTGGGCTTTGGCATTTTGTAAAAAATCAATAATATTTGTTATTTATCTTACATTATTTACCATACATACCCCAAGCACATTTTATGATATACATCCTATTATCAAAAAAAAAAAACCGTTGTGTATGTGTATGTGTTCGTGATAATAACTTGAAGAATTCCCCATCTTCCATCATACGAGTACCACCAACAATGCCACAGTTCATTTTCCCATTTTCTTTATGAAAATATCTTAAACTTTCCTTTGAGCTCCCATTGCTAAGGGACTCCTTCAAAAGCAAAGCAATGATGTGCGGCTGGATGGTGATGTCAGTGATGATCTTTTTGTTTTGTTTTTTATTTTGATAAAAATCACAGTATGTCTGTGTCTGAATGAGAGCAAGTGATGGAGTAAATGTAAATTAGTATGTGTGAGTGCGTGTATAAATGTAATTCCATGTTATGTACACATTTAAGAAAAACACATTTGCACATTGTTACCTTAAGTTCAAAGTATGCTAAATATTTTAAATTAAAATTTAATAGAAGAATGACATAACAAGAAGGTTCCACGCTTCATTTCTATGGCACAATGGCTCAATCTGTTGGGCTTTTGTGCCTGGTCCATTTCGGACAGTAAGGCACTAGAAAATACCAAATTGTCGATCGTCTCTATATGGGGCTTTGAAGGATATGAACCAAAATAACCAAGAGCAACATTCGTGCAAACAAATTTAACCTTGATTCTAAAATTTGATGATAGTTTCGACCTTTTTTGCTTTTGAAAAACAATAAAAATATAAAATAAAATAAAATAAAATAAAATAAAATAAAATATAGCTTTTTGCATTGTTTTTTCTTTGATAATTTTTAGCATTTGCGATTTAGCTTCCTTTGAAATTACGGTAATCACACGCATTGGTGTATGAGACCATATATGTGTGTCACACACATCTAAACGCATATATCTTAAATAAAAATTGTTATTATTGTTGGATTTTTATGTTCATTTCGTTGGAGGTAACTCTCAAATAATAGAGGAATTTTTAGCATATTTTTCTCATATTTTTGATGTTTTCAGAAAACACACACACACACAAACCCATTTTTATGATTTTAAATGTTTATTTATAGTTTTGTTTACACAAGTCCTTAAAAACATTGATACGTTCGTGTGAATTTGTCTCTAAAGCCTATTTGTATTCATGAAATTGTTTGTGTTTTTGGGTTATTGCAAGCGGTGTGTGATGTAAATATAAGTGTAACGATTTGAGGTTTATTTTACATATTATAGCTGGTGGTTGCTCCGTTTCTTCGCTAGTCGTGATATAGACTCAGGCAAAGATAAAACTTGTGTTTCACATATTAATACGTTTTAAAACATGAATGCCAAGTTTTACCAAATTTTCTCTGGAGATATAATTTTGAAAAAAAAAATCCTCTAGAAATGAAATATTGACAACATTTTCTATGGAAATGAAATTTTGAAAAAAAAATCCTCTAGAATTGAAATTTTGAAAATATTTCCTCTAGAAATGAAATTTTTAAACACTTTCCTATAGAAATGTAAAGTTTACAAAAATTCTTATAAAAATGAAATTTTTACATAATTTCTTATAAACTTAAAATTTTGAGAAAATTTCTTAAAGAAATGAAATGTTGACAAAAATTTCCTATAGAAATTAAATGTTGAAAAAACACACTATTCAAATAAAATTTCAAAAATATTTCCTATAGAAATGAAGTTTTGAAAAATTTTCTATATAAATGAAATTTTGATAAAATTTTCTTCAGAAATAAAATTTTGAAAAAATTTCCAATAGAAATAAAATTGACAAAATTTCCTATAGAAATGAGATTTTGACAAAATTTCTTATAAAGGGTGGTTAAATTGTAAGGGCCGATGTTGAATGTGAACCACACCTAAACGCCAAGTTTTTTTCCGAATTTTATTTGACATTTCTCTATTTCAGAATTACTCAATTTGAATCATGGAGAGATACACAATCCAACAACGTGTTAAATGGTTCCAAGAAATGGCAACCGTGGATGAACAATTTTCGAAGAAAATCATCTTCAGTGATGAGGCACATTTTCACCTCAGTGGATTCGTCAATAAACAGAATTGCCGCATTTGGGTGAATGAGAATCCAAGAGTGATTGTCGAAAAATCAATGTACCCACAAAGAGTGACTGTTTGTTGCGGTTTATTGGCTGGCGGCATCATCGGGCCGTATTTTTTCCAAAATGAGGCCGGTCAGGCAGTTACTGTGAATGTTATTCGCTATCGTGAGATGATAACGAACTTTTTATGGCCCGAATTGGAAGATATGGATGTGGATGATATGTGGTTTTAGCAGGACGGAACAATGGCTCTTTTGCGCAACAAATTCAATGGCCGTGTTATCTCACGTAATGGCGATGTCAATTGGCCGCCAAGATCATGTGATTTGACACCGTTGGATTTTTTTCTTTGTGGTTATTTGAAAGAAAGGTGTACATCGACAAGCCAGCAAAAATTCAAGAGCTAAAGGATGAGATAATTCGGCACATTAACGGCATAGAACCTTCATTATGCCTCGGCGTCATCGAAAATTTGGACCATCGGATGAAGTGATGCCACCGAGGTCGCGGCGCCCATTTGCAATGGGCATGCAATTTCATCCGATCCGGCTGAAATTTGGTACACCATGTATATGGTCTCTAAAAACCATGCAAAAATTGGTCCACATGGGTTCATAATTATATATAGCCCCCATATGGTGTTGGTATATGTTCTCTAATGACCATGCAAAAATTGGTCCACATCGGCCCATAATTATACTATATTATATAGACTTGACCTCCGGAGCCTCTTAGAGGAGCAAAAGTCATCCGATCCGGTTGAAATTGGGTACGTGGTGTTAGTATATGGTCTCTAACAACCATGCAAGAATTGGTCCATATCGGTCCATAATTATATATAGCCCCCATATAAATCGATCAACAGATTTTCGGTCTATAGTTATATATAGGCGATCCCCAATCACACAAAAATTGGTCCTTATCGGTTCATAATCATGGTTGCCACTCGAGCCAAAAATAATCTACCAAAATTTTATTTTTATAGAAAACATTGTCAAAATGTTATTTCTATAGAAAATTTTGTCAAAATTTTATTTCTATAGAAAATTTTGTCAGAATGTTATTTCTATAGAAAATTTTATCCAAATTTTATTTCTATATAAAATTTTTTCCAAATTTTACTTCTATAGGAAATGTTGTCAAAATTTTATTTCTATAGAAACTTTAAACTTAATTATATACGTATTTAATCGGCCTTTTTATACCCTCCACCATAGGATGGGGGGTATATTAACTTTGTCATTCCGTTTGTAACACATCGAAATATTGCTCTAAGACCCCATAAAGTATATATATTCTGGGTCGTGGTGAAATTCTGAGTCGATCTGAGCATGTCCGTCCGTCCGTCCGTCCGTCTGTTGAAATCTCTAACAACCATGCAAAAATTGGTCCACATCGGTCCATAATTATATATAGCCCCCATATAAACCGATCCCCCGATTTGGCTTGCGAGGCCTCTAAGAGTTAGTATATGGTCTCCGACAACCACACAAACATTGGTCCACATCGGTCCATAATTATATATAGCCCCCATATAAACCGATCCCCCGATTTGTCTTGCGAGGCCTCTAAGAGAAGCAAATTTCATCCGATCCGGCTGAAATTTGGTACATGGTGTTAGTACATGGTCTCTAACAACCATGCAAAAATTGGTCCACATCGGTCCATAATTATATAAAGCCCCCATATAAACCGATCCCCCGATTTGGCCTGCGAGGCCTCTAAGAGAAGCAAATTTCATCCGATCCGGCTGAAATTTGGTACATGGTGTTAGTATATGGTCTTTAACAACCATGCAAAAATTGGTCCACATCGGTCCATAATTATATAAAGCCCCCATATAAACCGATCACCAGATTTGACCTCAGGAGCCTCTTGGAAGACCAAAATTCATCTGATTCAGTTGAAATTTGGTACGTGGTGTTAATATATGGCCTCAAACTCCCATGCAAAACTTGGTCGAAATCGGCCCATAATTATATATAGGCCTCATATAAACCGATCCACAGATTTGACCTCCAGAGCCCCTTGGAAGAGCAAAATTCTTCCCATTCGGTTGAAATTTGGTACGTGATGTTAGTATATGGTATCCAACAACCATGCAGGAATTGGTTCCTATCAGCCCATAATTATATATATCTCCCATATAAAACGATCCCCAGATTTGACCTCCGGTGCCTTTTGGAGAAGCAAAATTCATCCGATCTGCTTGAAATTTGGTACGTGGTGATCGTATATGATATTTAACAACCATGCCAAAAGTGGTCCATATCAGTCCATATTCATATATAGCCCCATATAAACCGATCCCGAGATTTGGTTTTGGAGCCTCTTGGAGGAGCAAATTTCATCCGAGTGAGTTGAAATTTGGTACATTGTGCTAGTATATGGTCGTTAACAACCATACCTAACTAGGTCCATATCGGTCTATAGTTATACATATCCCTCAGATAAATGGATTTCCAATCACACAAAAATTGGTCCATATCAAGTTCATAATTGTATATAGCCCCCATATAAGCGACCCCCATATTTCAATTCTGGCTCTCTACGTACCGTGTAAAAAGTCCATATCGATTCGTAATTATTTGTAGACTTAACTATATATAACTTTTTTGTCTAATATATACCACGTATGGACTAACTCACAATTTAGAAAACGATGTTAAGAAGTTTTAAGATACCACACCCAAGTATTTCGATTGTGGATGACAGTCTTTCGTAGAAGTTTCTACGCAATCCATGGTGGAGGGTACATAAGATTCGGCCTGGCCGAACTTACGGCCGTATATACTTGTTTAGTTTAATATATACCACGTATGGACTATGTGGTATATATTACAGTGTTAGGAAGTTTTAAGATACCTTGCCATCGGCAAGTGTTACCGCAACCCAAGTAATTCGATTGTGGATGACAGTCTTCACTAAAAGTTTCTACGCAATCCATGGTGGAGTGTACATAAGCTTCGGCCTGGCCGAACTTACGGCCGTATATACTTGTTTATAGAAATAAAATTTTGACAAAAAATTTGAAAAAAATCTATAGAATTAAATCTTGAAAAAGTTTGATAGATATAATATTTTGACAAAATTTTCTATAAAGATAAAGTTTCAACAACATTTTCTATAGAAATAAAATGTTGACAAAATTTACTATAAAAATGACATTTTTAAACAAGTTCGTATTGAAATGAAATTTTGACATAGAAAATAAAATTTTGACATAAATTCCTGTAGAAATTAAAATTTTGAGAAAATTGTCTATATTAATGAAATTTTGACAAAATTTTTTATAAAAATAAAATTGTGACGAAATTATCTATGAAATTAAAATTTTTAAAAATTTTTCTATAAAACTAAAATTTTGACAAAATGTTCTATAAAAATAAAATTTTGACAAAATTTTCTATAAAAGTAAAATTTTTACAAAATCTTCTAAAAAATAAAATTTTGACAATATATTCTATAGAAATAAAATTTTGGTAAAATCTTCTTAAGTAAAGAATTTTGAAAAAATTTTCTATTTAAATTAAATTTTGACAAAATTTCTGTAAATGATAATCTTGTTACTTGTAACAATTAGACCCTGTACAAAATCTCCATATGTTTTCCATTATTCTTTGTAATTACTTTTGTCTCACCAATAGGGTGTCCGTTTTAGCCACAATATCAATTTGAAACATTGAAATCATTTTATTTTCAATTATTCACTAAACCCCTTCTTTGCTAGTAGCTGTATATTTTAGATGCAGACACAAACTAAAAGCTTTTGGAAAAATTGTTTGCATTTCCATGAATTCAATGGATAACCAATACCGCTGAAACATTTCCGAAATTCTTTGGGATTGGTAAAATTTGCATAAATGGAAAGATCTCTATTGAAGTGCACTCCTCGTGTAGATGTACTATATTCTGCAAGTATCCAGGGGCAAGATAACCATCATCCTTTTACGAATACCAACAAAAACTAAAGCAAAAAACCCTCCATGTGCAAACAATAGCAACTTTCGAAGGGATATCGTTTGGTCAATGGCTAAGAAATACACAAAATCTAAATTCGAGTAGAGAGTACTTGAGATATCCGAAATGAATGCTATTGAATTACTTAAGTTTGTCATCTTTAAGAGATCTTATAGTGGAATATTTAAGGCAGAATTATATGAAAACATGCCACAAGAATCTATATGACTTTAAGCTAGACCTGACTTTCCAAAAACCCATGTTTATATTCAACAGCAGTCAGACCATTTTTTTATGAATAATAGAATTTTTAGTGCAATATCTTTTGTTACTATGACGATAAGTAATTTTTGGGGTTGCGATGACCATTTTCCAGACACATCTCTAGAATAATTAATCGAAAAGGGGCAATAGGACAAACGTTCCTTTGAGAACTTAAACTACACTACTCTACTCGGACACGCTATATACCATCACAGTCCCGACAAGTGCTACCATTGTGTCACCTCAGTGGCAAATTTGCCACTTTTGAACCACTTAAGTGGCAAATTTGACACTTTTGAACCACTTAAGTGGCAAATTTGCCATGTTACATATATTACTGTTTCGGGGATTGGGAGAATTATTCATGTTTTGGTAGATGTCGCAATATATTCCTCTCTAAATAAGAGGAACTTCACAAATTTTCCATAGGAATAAAATCTTAACAAAATTTTCTAAAGAACTAAAACTTTAGCACAGATTTTTAAAGAAATAACATTTTGACAAAATTTTCTATAGAAATAACATTTTTAAAAATTTTTCTATAGAAATAAACAGTTAAAAAAAAAAATCTATGGAAATGCAATTTTGGCAAAATGTTATATTTATAGAAATAAAGTTTTAGCAAAATTTTTTAGAGCAATAAAATTTTAATAAAATTTTCTATAGAAATAAACTTTTGACAAAATTTTCTATTGAAATAAAATTTTGAGAAAATTTTCTATTAAAATAAAACTTTGACAAAATTATATAATAAGAATAAGAAATATAATTTTGGCAACATTTTCTATAGAAATAAAAATTTAATACATAATGTTCTATACAATACAATTTTCTATAGAATTTGACAAATGTTTCTACAGAAATAACATTTTGACAAATCTTTCTATAGAAATAAAATTTTTACAAAATTTTTTATAAAAACAAATTTTGACAAAATTTTCTATAGAAATGTTTCAAATTGATATATTTTGACTACATTTTCTATAGAAATAAAATTTTGACAAAATTATCTATAGAAATAAAATTTTCTATAGAAATAAAATTTCGAAAAAATTTTCTATAGATTTTCAAAATTTTTTCTATACAAATAAAATTTTGACAAAATGTTATACAGAAATAACATTTTGACAAAATTTTCTATACAAATAAAATTTTTACAAAATTTTTTAGAAAAATTAAATTTTGACAAAATTTTCTATAGAAATAATATTTTAACAAAATTTTCTATAGAAATAAAATTTTAACAAAATTTCCTATAGAAATAAAATTTTAACGAAATTTTCTATAGAAATGATATTTTGACAAGTTTGTTTTTTAAGTAAAATTTTGACAAAATTTTCTATAGAAATAAAATTTTGAAAAAATTTTCCATAGAAATAAAATTTTTACAAAATTTTCTATTGAAATAAAATTTTAACAAAATTTTCTAAAGAATTAAAATTTTTACAAAATTTTCTATAGAAATATCATTTTGGCAACATTTTCTATAGAAATAAAAATTTGATACAAAATGTTCTATACAAAACAATTTTCTATAGATTTTGACAAATTTTTTTATAGAAATAAAATATTGACAAATTTTTCTATAGAAATAAAATATTGACAAATTTTTCAATAGAAATAAAATTTTGACAAAATTGTCTATAGAAATAAAATTTTGACAAACTTTTCTATAGAAATAAAATTTTGACAAATTTTTCTATAGAAATAAAATTTTCTATAGAAATAAAATTTTGAAAAAAATTTCTATAGATTTTGACAAATTTTTCTACAGAAATAACATTTTGACAAAATTTTCTATAGAAATAAAATTTTTAAAAAATTTTTATAAAAATAAAATTTTGACAAAATTTTCTATAGAAATAATATTTTAACAAAATTTTCTATAGAAATAAAATTTTAACAAAATTTTCTATAGAAATAAAATTTTAACAAAATTTTCTATAGAAATAAAATTTTAACAAAATTTTCTATAGAAATAAAATTTGAAAAAAAAAATTCTATAGAAAAAAAAATTTGAAAAAAAAAAATTCTATAGAAATAAAATTTTAACAAAATTTTCTATAGAAATGATATTTTGACAAGATTTTCTACAAAAGTAAAATTTTGACAAAATTTTCTATAGAAGTAAAATTTTGACAAAATTTTCTATAGAAATAAAATTTTGACAAATTTTTCTATAGAAATAAAATTTTGACAAATTTTTCTATAGAAATAAAATTTTCTATAGAAATAAAATTTTGAAAAAAATTTCTATAGATTTTGACAAATTTTTCTACAGAAATAGCATTTTGACAAAATTTTCTATAGAAATAAAATTTTTACAAAATTTTTTATAAAAATAAAATTTTGACAAAATTTTCTATAGAAATAATATTTTAACAAAATTTTCTATAGAAATAAAATTTTAACCAAATTTTCTATAGAAATAAAATTTTAACAAAATTTTCTATAGAAATAAAATTAAAAAAAAAAAATAAAATTTTGACAAAATTGTCTACAGAAATAAAATTGTGACAAATTTTTCTATAGAAATAAAATTTTGACAAATTTTTCTATAGAAATAAAATTTTGACAAATTTTTCTATAGAAATAAAATTTTGAAAAAAATTTCTATAGATTTTGACAAATTTTTTTACAGAAATAACATTTTGACAAAATTTTCTATAGAAATAAAATGTTTACAAAATTTTTTATAAAAATAAAATTTTGACAAAATTTTCTATAGAAATAATATTTTAACAAAATTTTCTATAGAAATAAAATTTTAACAAAATTTTCTATAGAAATAAAATTTTAAAAAATTTTCTATAGAAATAAAATTGTGACAAATTTTTCTATAGAAATAAAATTTTGACAAATTTTTCTATAGAAATAAAATTTTGACAAATTTTTCTATAGAAATAAAATTTTCTATAGAAATAAAATTTTGAAAAAAATTTCTATAGATTTTGACAATTTTTTCTACAGAAATAACATTTTGACAAAATTTTCTATAGAAATAAAATTTTTACAAAATTTTTTATAAAAATAAAATTTTAACAAAATTTTCTATAGAAATAAAATTTTAACAAAATTTTCTATAGAAATAAAATTTTAAAAAAAATTTCTATAGAAATAAAATTTAAAAAAAAATTCTATAGAAATAAAATTTTAACAAAATTTTCTATAGAAATGATATTTAGACAAGATT
The DNA here is from genome assembly GCF_050003625.1 of Haematobia irritans. Classification (NCBI taxonomy): domain Eukaryota; kingdom Metazoa; phylum Arthropoda; class Insecta; order Diptera; family Muscidae; genus Haematobia; species Haematobia irritans. Next base: position 22,997,295 of record NC_134398.1, read on the forward strand.
TTCTACAAAAGTAAAATTTTGACAAAATTTTCTATAGAAGTAAAATTTTGACAAAATTTTCTATAGAAATAAAATTTTGACAATTTTTTCTATAGAAATAAAATTTTGACAAATTTTTCTATAGAAATAAAATTTTCTATAGAAATAAAATTTTGAAAAAAATTTCTATAGATTTTGACAAATTTTTCTACAGATATAACATTTTGACAAAATTTTCTATAGAAATAAAATTTTTACAAAATTTTTTATAAAAATAAAATTTTGACAAAATTTTCTATAGAAATAATATTTTAAAAAAATTTTCTATAGAAATAAAATTTTAACAAAATTTTCTATAGAAATAAAATTTAAAAAAAAAATTCTATAGAAATAAAATTTAAAAAAAAAAATTCTATAGAAATAAAATTTTAACAAAATTTTCTATAGAAATGATATTTTGACAAGATTTTCTACAAAAGTAAAATTTTGATAAAATTTTCTATAGAAGTAAAATTTTGACAAAATTTTCTATAGAAATAAAATTTTGAAAAAAATTTCCATAGAAATAAAATTTTTACAAAATTTTCTATTGAAATAAAATTTTAACAAAATTTTCTAAAGAAATGTAATTTTTACAAAATTTTTGATTGAAATAAAATTTTGACAATTTTTTCTATAGAAATAAAACTTTAACAAAATTTTGTAAAAAAAATCCTATAGAAATACAATTTTGACAAAATTTCCTATAGGAATAACATTTTAAAAAATTTCCTCTAGGAATAAAATTTTGACCAAATAAGATGGTTTCTTTTAGTAGTTTTTTGCTAACATTTTCTTCATATTTTGGTATATTGTTTTTGGCTTGAGTGACAACAGTGGCCACAACATGTCATGCTTTTAAAATTTTTCTGCCACCTTTTTGCCATATTGTGCCATTTTGTTAGTACAATCATTTTCGTAAATTTTGATCCCGGATCCCTTTAAAAGTATGGATATGATCAGTGTCTTAGCATAAAAACGTACTAGTGCGCCCAATGCTATTATTTTGAGCACTTTTTCATTATCAAACCAAACGAACAATTGTGACGCCTGAAAGTATGCAAAGAAATTGTTTTGTGTAGTAGGTTAAACGGATTCTTTCACGAACAGTAAATTTCAAAGATTGATTTTCGATGAATTGGAAATAGAATGATTGTTGGCTTTATGTATAACTAATTTGAAAACAAAACAAAAATAACTAATCATAATTTCATGGTAAAAATCTATAAAAATCTATAAAATTCGTTTAATTCTTACTTTTATCGTAAAAAACAATGTCCCTTTTTGAGCCCCGTTTTTAAAATTTGTGTGGCTCCTTTTATTGCCTGTGCCACTTTTTAGAAATCTTCAACGGTAACGGTAATCCCGACGCTATCTACCCACAAATGATATTTTTCCAAACGAAAATGTAGACCAACGGTTTTATTATAGACCAACGGTTTACCTACTTTCGTTGCATAGTTTTAGGTGGTACATGTATCTGTCATTTTTTACATAAAAAAGTGGCACAACATGACAAATAAAAGTGGCCCAAAAACGTAAAAATAATGGCATTTTGTGGCACAACAAAAAATTACACAGAAGTATCAACACTTGAAAAAAGTGGCAGATTTGCCACGGAAGTAGCACATTGGTAACTCTGCAGCGGAACTTCAAAATATAACTTCCACCCTATGACAAGCCCATTTACAATTCATTGCTTATGAGTCAATTGTGTACCACTTCCGGAGCCAAAAATATTTTTTTCCTTTTTGTAATGTTTTTTTGTGTTTTGTACAGCGATACTGCAATTACCTTTGGATTGTTTTCATTTATAAAGAATAGAGAACCCAATGGTAAAGAATTATTTAATTACAGTGAAGTCTAAGTTTCATATCGCTTATCTTCAATGTTGTTCTCAAAACTCTCTCACGATAAGATTAACATCTTCATTGAAATCAATGATAATGAGTTCTTCCATTTAAGCCATATACTTAGACATATCTTGAGATTATACAATCCATGTGAATGTCAATCATTCTTAGCTTTACTGATTCCCCTTTCTTTTATATGTCACGATTACAAACGGAATAATTTCAATGCTACGTTTTCTCAACTTATTGAAACTCAAAACGAACGTGAGTATCTGCAATTGTGCATTAACAGGGTGACTCAAAAGGAGTGACGAGTAGATTTACAAAACATGGCCAGGTTCAAGTTTTTCAAATTGGATAATAAATACATAGGAATAGGAAAATAAAAGTGTAATAAAATCGAGGATACATAGCCGATAGTTCGGTCAGCGTTCAATAATAGCACATGGTTTTCAACACTTTATTTTAAAGGATTTTTGGCTTGAACCCTATCATAATTTCTAACTGTCGATTCTGAATTTGTAAATTTATGTTGTCATTAACACGTTTTTAAAAGAAAAAAAACGTGTATATGAAAGACTGTCATCCACAATCGAATTACTTGGGTTGCAATATCTTAAAACTTCTTAACATCGTTTTCTAAATTGTGAGTTAGTCCATAGGTGGTAGAGAGCCAGGGGGCTATATAGAATTATGAACTTGATATGGACCACTTTTTTTGTGATAGGGGATCGATTTATCTAAGGGCTATATATAACTATAGACCGATATGGACCTAGTAAGGCATGGTTGTTAACGGCCATATACTAGCACAATGTACCAAATTTCAACTGACTAGGATGAAATATGCTCCTCCAAGAGGCTCCACAACCAAATCTCGGGATCGGTTTATATGGAGGCTATATATGATTATGGACTGATATGGACTACTTTTGGCATGGTTGTTAAATATCATATAGTACCACCACGTACCAAATTTTAAAAAGGCACCGGAGGTCTAATCTGGGGATCGGTTTATATGGGGCTATATATAATTATGAACTGATATGAACCAATTCCTGCATGGTTGTTGGATAGCACATACTGACATCACGTACCAAATTTGAAACGAATCGGATGTATTTTGCTCTTCCAAGGGGCTCCGGAGGTCAAATCTGGGGATTGGTTTATATGGGGGCTATATATAATTATGGGCCGATTTCGACCAATTTTTGTATGGGTGTTTGAGGCCATATATTAACACCACGTTCCAAATTTCAACTGAATCAGATGAATTTAGGTCTTCCAAGAGGCTCCGGAGGTCAAATCTGGTGATCGGCTTATATGGGGGCTATATATAATTATGGACCGATGTGGACCAATTTTTGCATAGTCATTAGAGACCATATACTGACACCATGTACCAAATTTCAGCCGGATCGGATGAAATTTGCTCCTCTTAGAGGCTCCGCAAGCCAAATCGGGGGATCGGTTTATATGGGGGCTATATGTAATTATGGACCGATGTGGACCAATTTTTGCATAGTCATTAGAGACCATATACTGACACCATGTACCAAATTTCAGCCGGATCGGATGAAATTTGCTTCTCTTAGAGGCTCCGCAAGCCAAATCGGGGGATCGGTTTATATGGGGGCTATATGTAATTATGGACCGATATGGACCACTTTCTGAATGGTTGTTAGAGACCATATACTAACACCATGTACCAAATTTCAGCCGGATCGGATGCAATTTGCTTCTCTGAGAGCAATCGCAAGCCAAATTTGGGGGTCCGTTTATATGAGGGCTATACGTAAAAGTGGACCGATATGGCCCATTTGCAATACCATCCGACCTTCATCAATAACATCTACTTGTGCCAAATTTCAAGTCGATAGGTTGTTTCGTTCGGAAGTTCGGAAGACGGACGGACGGACAGACATGCTCAGATCGACTCGGAATTTCACCACGACCCAGAATATATATACTTTATGGGGTCTTAGAGCAATATTTCGATGTGTTACAAACGGTATGACAAAGTTAATATACCCCCATCCTATGGTGGAGGGTATAAAAATGTTTCCTTAATTCCAAAAAAACTTTAAACCAAAGACACTAAATCCTCAAAATAAGTCTTAGTCTATATTTGAAGCGTTTTTATCTTAAATCTGCAGTTTCAATATATCAGTTAATTTAAGGACAATTTCTTTAATTTTAAAATGTGGTCCTTTACTTTGAGGAAAATTGGCGACTGCGGCTCCGGCTGTGGAGCCGGAGTCGGACTCGGAGTCTTGGAGTCGGAGTCTGAAGATTTTGCTGGAGTCGGAGTCGTAAAAATTTTGATCGACCGGAGTTAAACCAAATTTTTTAAAACACTTCACATTTTAACGAAGCAAGTTTTTACGCAAATTATTTTCCATTGCGTTATTCATTCGATCAATGTACAGCATGATTGTAAATGAAAATCAACTTCCAATTACGGCTATCTTTTGTTGTTTCCTAGAATGTTAGACTAACATATGGGCTGGATCGATCCATTATTTTGTTTTTTTAATTTTATTTTAAGGCCATATTGTTTTTATAGCAAATTTTGTCAAAATTTTATTTCTATAAAAAATTTAATTATTTATTTTATTTATTTAACTTTATTAACAAATAATATGAAATTATTAGTTAATTAATGTTAGCTATAGCTGCATAGGCATTAAGCTTAACATATAGTTAGGTACATAGTTGGTAAGTTAGATTTTAGTTTTGGTTATGTCTTAGATGTATCTATACAGGTTTGATAGATACATCTAAAAAAAAAAATTTTTTAATTTATTCAAAATTTAATTACTATAGAAATATTTTTTTTTCTATAGAAAATTTAGTCAAAATTTTATTTCTATAGAAAATTGAGTCAAAATTTTGTTTCTATAGAATATTTTGCAAAATTTTATTTCTATAGAAAATTTTGCAAAAGTTTGTTTGTTACACAATTTTTTTTTAAATTTTATTTCTATTGATATTTTATTTCCATAAAAATTTAAGTCAAAATTTTATTTCTATAGAAAATTTTGCCAATATTTTATAGTAATAGATTTTTTATTACAAAATTTGCTCAAAATTTTATTTCTATAGAAAATTTTGCCAAAATTTTATAGTAATAACTTTTTTTATTAGAAAATTTTGTCAAAATTTAATGTCTATACAAAATTTAGTCAAAATTTTGTTTCTGTAGAATATTTTGCAGAATTTTATTTACTACACAAAAATTTTTCTAAAATTGTATTTTTATTGATAATTTTTGTCAAAATTTTATTTCTATAAGAAAAAATTGTCAAATTTTATTTCTATAGCAAATTTTCTCAAAAAATTTTTTCTTACTGATGCTCACTGCTATAAAAAATGTATTCGAAATTTTATTACTATAGAAATATTTTTTTCTATATAAAATTTAGTCAAAATTTTATTTCTATAGAAAATTTAGTCAAAATTTTATTTCTATAGAAAATTTAGTCAATGTAGAAGTATATACAATTTTGTCTGAATCGATTCAGACTCAAATTCATGCATATGGGAATATAAACCTTCATATAGTTCGCAACAAATTTAAAGGATTTGAGATAGTATCAATAATTTTGGTCCACAAATATATATACTGTTGGTATCTTCTCATATTATGATGGGTATTTATATCATTATTTTATTTATTAAACATTGCCCTAAATTTGAAATATAAAGTTTAATTGGCATCTAATGTGAAATTAAGACCTTTTTTTTGCACACATAAATATATACGATATTTTATATCGATCCACTTACGATACCCCCACAATAGAACTACAAATTAGTGGTATTAAAATGAGATTTAGTTATATTACCCGGAGTCGGAGTCGAGCTGATGAAAAATGTTGGAGTCGGAGTCGAGCAAAATTGGCTCGACTCCACAGCCCTGGTTCAAAGACATGCGGCTTTAACGGAGGGATGCAAATTTACAAACTTTGTGTCCTAAATTTAATGAAAAAAATTTTTGAAGCAAATATTATAAACTTTATTTTAATTAAAATTTCATTATTTTAAAGCAATTTGTCCTTAATATTTTGTAATTTTTTTGTATGTATTTATTTAGTGTAACTCAATATTTACATTCACAAAAAAATTGGTCCTCAGCGCCAAGAGGCATTATAGAGGAAATTGGCAACGATTATTAATATAAATACATAACAAATTATTTTTGGCTATAGTTTATAAAAAAAAATTTAGGTTGCGTAATCTTTAATATCACGTAAATATTTTTTTCAGTGTAATTATTTTTTTTTTTAATTGTTAAAGAAAACTTTGTAGTTTGAAAGAAAACACTTGAGTTCAAAATTGCAGAAATATTTTTAGTGCCATACAAAACTCAAGATGGGCGCATTATTGGTAAAATTTACAAATTTTAAGATATGTTGAACTATTTTGTGGGAATTACGAATTTAGTAAATCTTTATGCCTCATTTGTGTCTACATTTTTCCTCCTTTTTAGTTCATTTATCTAACGTATGCAAACATTTATTAGAGTCAAGGAAACTTTATCAATAAATAATAATTCCATAATTTTATTAAATTTAAAATAGAATTAGAAAAATTTCCTCGAAAAAAATGCTTTGTCAAAAACAAGCTCTAATGTGATCACAATCTTACTCGATTTTTATGTGGCTTAAATTATTTCTTCTTTTCATTGAAATTTTGTGTCACCCCAATAAATTTTCCTTTTAATCTCATAAAGCCTTGAAAATTGAGTAGCTTTAAGTTTGATATGTCCTTAGGTTTTCTTGTTGGTGGCATAACCCCATACTGTGTGACCATCTTGTAAACTGTGGTCCTTAATCCTTCTTATCCTTATTCTCGAAGTGCATTTTTCATTCACTTTTTAAATTTTTCGTGCTGTCTTTCACAACCAAAAGCAAATGTCATTCTATCGCCTCGTTGAAATTACAGTCAATTGGTTGTTAAACCATAATATCTCATCAAATTGAATTCCTTTTCCTTTCATATGAGTTCTTTGATTGGCCCATTTGAAAGAAAGAAATGCATAAACTTTGATAGAAGTTAAAATATGAAAAAAATGTGCAGACCTAACGAGGTCATTTTTTTCGGTCGATATGTGAACTTCAAAACAATGGGAAAGTGAAGAATATCTAAAAAAAATGTAGAAAATATTTTAGGAATCTATTGAAAGAAATTTAAATTGAAGATATTCTACACGCAAAAAAATGGGATCCAAAAATATTTTTCGTCTTCCCTTAAAGATTTTTTTATTGATTCTCAGCCAAAGATGCGACTTCTCCGTGAATTTTGGTATTTGTGCCTTGTATTTCTTAATCTAACTTGTCTCCGCTATTCAATGGTTCTTCACTCTAACTTCCATTAAAATTCATTCCATTAGGAAATCTTTCAATAACCCGATTTTTAACCAAAAATGCAATCTGCCTTTAAAGTTCACTATCAAACAATGAAATTCCATTTTTTATAGCCTTACTTTAGCTACGAAACAATATCATCCAAATAATTCTCTATGACTTATTTGGGTGACTATGTCGATTATTGGAGTGGCATACTTACGGGCTTCCCATTGTTTGCGCCACACACACACACACATACTAGAGAGAAGTTCATAAATAATTGGCTTTTACCAACGCATGTTCATGTATGCCAACACAAAAGGGTAAATTTTGGCGATGATGTGGAAAAAAATTGCATTGTTAGGATTTATAATTTATTTTGCATATTCTTCTAGGAGACGCATAGAAAATAATAGAGAACCCAAAATTATTTGAAAAATTTTGGGAGTGCACTCGAAAAAATTATGAGAGGGCATACAAAACGTTTTAGACAACAATAAGAGCATTTATTGCAGCTTTACTATGCTAAACACTTGCAGAGCATAGCCCATTCCACTATACAGAAGATTAGGTTTGGTATAACATAATGGCACCTACACAACTCAGTCCATTGTGAACGACAAGTTATAAACTTCTCTCTTATCGATATCTATAGAAATTACATTTTGACAAAATTTTCTATAGAAATACAATTTTGACAAAGTTTTCTAAAGAAAGAGAATCTTGACAAAATTTTCTATATAAATATAATTTTAACAAAATTGTGTATAAAATAAAATTTTGGAAAATTTTCTAGAGAAATAAAATGTTGACAAATTTTTCTGTAGAAATAAAATTTAGACAAAATTTTCTATAGATATATAATTTTGACAACATTTTCTATAGAAATAAAATTTTGACAAAAATTTACTATAGATATATAATTTTGACAAAATTATAAAATTATATAGATATATAATTTTGACAAAATTATAAAATTTTGACAGAATTTTCTAGAGAAAAAAAATTGACAAAATTTTCTATAGAAATCAAATTTTGACAAAATTTTCTATAGAAATCAAATTTTGACAAAATTTTCTATAGAAACTAAATTTTGACAAAATTTTCTATAGAAATAAAATTTTGACTAAATTTTGCATAGAAAAAAATTTTGACAAAATTTTCTACAGAAATAAAATTTTGATATAATTTTCTATAGAAATAAAATGTTGACACACTTTTCTGTAGAAATAAAATTTTTACAAAATTTTTTATAGCAGTTACATTTTGACAAAATTTTCAGTCCACATTAAATTCTGACAAAAATTTCTATAGAAATAACATTTTGACAAAATTTTTTATAGCAGTTACATTTGGACTAAATTTCCTATCGAAATTAAATTCTGACAAAATTTTCTACAGAAATAAAATTTTGATATAATTTTCTATAGAAATAAAATGTTGACAAAATTTTCTAGAGAAATAAAATTTTGACAAATTTTTCTATAGAAATAACATTTTGACAAAATTTTCTAGAGAAATAAAATGTTGACAAATTTTTCTATAGAAATAAATTTTGGCCAAAATTTTCTATAGAAATAAAATTTTGACAGAATTTTGTAGAGAAATAAAATTTGACAGAATTTTCTAGAGAAAAAAAAAATAACTAAAATTTTGACAGAATTTTCGAGAGAAAAAAAATTGAATTTTGACAAATTCTTCTATCGAAATAAAATTTTGACAAAATTTTCTATAGAAATAACATCTTGACAAAATTTTCTACAGAAATAAAATTTTGACAAAATTTTCCACAGAAATGAAATTTTCATAAAATGTTGACAAACTTTTCTGTAGAAATAAAATTTTGCAGAATTTTCTAGAGAAAAAAAAAATTGACAAAATTTTCTATAGATATAAAATTTTGACAAAATTGTCTATAGAAATAAAATTATGACAAAATTATTTATAGAAATAAAATGTTGACAAAATTTTCTATAGAAATGAAATTTTGGCAAAATTTTCCATAGAAATAAAATTTTGGCAAAAATTTCTATAGAAATAATCTTTTGACAAAATTTTCTGGAGAAATAAAATTTTGGCAAAATTTTCTATAGAAATAAAATTTTGGCAAAATTTTCTATAGAAATAAAATTTTGGCAAAATTTTCTATAGAAATCAGATTTTGACAAAATTTCCTACAGAAATAAAATTTTGACAAAATTTTCTACAGAAATAAAATTTTGATATAATTTTCTATAGAAATTAAATGTTGACAAACTTTTCTGTAGAAATAAAATTTTGACAAAATTTTTTATAGCAGGTACATTTTGACAAAATTTTCTATAGAAATAAAATTTTGACTAAATTTTGCATAGAAAAAAAATTTTGACAACATTTTCTACAGAAATAAAATTTTGACAAAATTTTCTACAGAAATAAATTTTTGACACAATTTTCTATAGAAATAAAATTTTGACAAAATTTTCTATAGAAATCAAATTTTGACAAAATTTCCTACAGAAATAAAATTTTGACAAAATTTTCTACAGAAATAAAATTTTGATATAATTTTCTATAGAAATAAAATGTTGACAAACTTTTCTGTAGAAATAAAATTTTGACAAAATTTTTTATAGCAGTTACATTTTGACAAAATTTTCTGTCGACATTAAATTCTGACAAAAATTTCTATAGAAATAACATTTTGACAAAAATGTTTATAGCAGTTACATTTTGACTAAATTTCCTATCGAAATTAAATTCTGACAAAAATTTCTATAGAAACAACATTTTGACAAAATTTTCTAGAGAAATAAAATTTCGGCAATATTTTGTATAGAAATATAATTTTGACAAAATCTTCTATAGAAATAAAATTTTGATATATTCTTCTATAGAAATAAAAATTTGACAAAATTTTCTAGAGAAATAAAATGTTGACAAATATTTCTATAGAAATAACATTTTGACAAAATTTTCTAGAGAAATAAAATGTTTACAAATTTTTCTATAGAAATAAAATTTTGACAAAAATTTTCTATAGAAATAAAATTTTGACAGAATTTTCTAGAGAAATAAAATTTTGACAGAATTTTCGAGAGAAAAAAAATTGAATTTTGACAAATTCTTCTATCGAAATAAAATTTTGACAAAATTTTCTATAGAAATAAAATTTAGACAAAGTTTTATAAAGAAAGAGAATCTTGACAAATATAATTTTATAAATATAATTTTAACAAAATTGTGTATAAAAAAAAAATTTGGAAAATTTTCTAGAGAAATAAAATGTTGACAAATTTTTCTGTAGAAATAAAATTTAGACAAAATTTTCTATAGATATAAAATTTTGACAAAATTGGCAATAGAAATAATATTTTGACAAAAATTATCTATAGATATATAATTTTCACAAAATTTTCTATAGAACTAAAATGTTGACAGAATTTTCTAGAGAAAAAAAAATTGATAAAATTTTCTATAGAAATAATATTTTGACAAAATTTTCTATAGAAATAAAATTTTGACTAAATTTTGCATAGAAAAAAAATTTTGACAAAATTTTCTACAGAAATAAATTTTTGACACAATTTTCTATAGAAATAAAATTTTGACAAAATTTTCTATAGAAATCAGATTTTGACAAAATTTCCTACAGAAATAAAATTTTGACAAAATTTTCTACAGAAATAAAATTTTGATATAATTTTCTATAGAAATTAAATGTTGACAAACTTTTCTGTAGAAATAAAATTTTGACAAAATTTTTTATAGCAGGTACATTTTGACTAAATTTCCTATCGAAATTAAATTCTGACAAAAATTTCTATGGAAATAACATTTTGACAAAATTTTCTAGAGAAATAAAATTTCGACAATATTTTGTACAGAAATATAAGATTTTTCTATAGAAATAAAATTTTGACAAAAATTTTCTATAGAAATAAAATTTTGACAGAATTTTCTAGAGAAATAAAATTTTGACAGAATTTTCGAGAGAAAAAAAATTGAATTTTGACAAATTCTTCTATCGAAATAAAATTTTGACAAAATTTTCTACAGAAATAAAATTTTGACAAAATTTTCCACAAAAATAAAATTTTGATAAAATGTTGACAAACTTTTCTGTAGAAATAAAATTTTGCAGAATTTTCTAGAGAAAAAAAAATTGACAAAATTTTCTATAGATATAAAATTTTGACAAAATTTTCTATAGAAATAAAATTATGACAAAATGTTGACAAAATTATTTATGGAAATAAAATTTTGACAAAATTTTCTATAGAAATGAAATTTTGGCAAAATTTTCCATAGAAATAAAATTTTGGCAAAAATTTCTATCGAAATAAACTTTTGACGAAATTTTCTGAAGAAATAAAATTTTGAAAAAAATTTCTATAGAAATAAAATTTTGGCAAAATTTTCTATAGAAATAAAATTTTGGCAAAATTTTCTATAGAAATAATATTTTGGCAAAATTTTCTATAGAAATAAAATTTTGACAAAATTGTCTATAGAAATAAAATTTTGACAAATTCTTCTACAGGAATAAAATTTTAACAAAATTTTCGATAGAAATAACACTTTGACAAAATTTTTTTGAGAAATAAAATTTTGAAAGAATTTTGTAGAGAAATAAAATTTAATAGAAATTAAGTTCTGAAAAAAATGTCTATAGAAATAAAATTTTGACAAAATTTTCTATAGAAATACAATTTTGACAAAATTTTCTATGGAATTCAGTCTATTTTGAACAACAAGTAATGAACTTTTCTCTTACCAACATCTATAGAAATAAAATTTTGACGAAATTTTCTATAGAAATATAATTTTTACAAAAATTTTTATAGAAATGAAATTTTGACAAAATCTTCTATAGAAATAAAATGTTGACACACTTTTCTGTAGAAATAAAATTTTTACAAAATTTTTTATAGCAGTTACATTTTGACAAAATTTTCAGTCCACATTAAATTCTGACAAAAATTTCTATAGAAATAACATTTTGACAAAATTTTTTATAGCAGTTACATTTTGACTAAATTTCCTATCGAAATTAAATTCTGACAAAATTTTCTACAGAAATAAAATTTTGATATAATTTTCTATAGAAATAAAATGTTGACAAAATTTTCTAGAGAAATAAAATTTTGACAAATTTTTCTATAGAAATAACATTTTGACAAAATTTTCTAGAGAAATAAAATGTTGACAAATTTTTCTATAGAAATAAATTTTGGCCAAAATTTTCTATAGAAATAAAATTTTGACAGAATTTTGTAGAGAAATAAAATTTTGACAGAATTTTCTAGAGAAAAAAAAAATAACTAAAATTTTGACAGAATTTTCGAGAGAAAAAAAATTGAATTTTGACAAATTCTTCTATCGAAATAAAATTTTGACAAAATTTTCTATAGAAATAACATCTTGACAAAATTTTCTACAGAAATAAAATTTTGACAAAATTTTCCACAGAAATGAAATTTTCATAAAATGTTGACAAACTTTTCTGTAGAAATAAAATTTTGCAGAATTTTCTAGAGAAAAAAAAAATTGACAAAATTTTCTATAGATATAAAATTTTGACAAAATTGTCTATAGAAATAAAATTATGACAAAATTATTTATAGAAATAAAATGTTGACAAAATTTTCTATAGAAATGAAATTTTGGCAAAATTTTCCATAGAAATAAAATTTTGGCAAAAATTTCTATAGAAATAATCTTTTGACAAAATTTTCTGAAGAAATAAAAGTTTGGCAAAATTTTCTATAGAAATAAAATTTTGGCAAAATTTTCTAAAGAAATAAAATTTTGGCAAAATTTTCTATAGAAATAAAATTTTGACAAAATTTTCTACAGAAATAAAATTTTGATATAATTTTCTATAGAACTAAAATTTTGACAGAATTTTCTAGAGAAAAAAAAAATTGACAAAATTTTCTATAGAAATCAAATTTTGACAAAATTTTCTATAGAAACTAAATTTTGACAAAATTTTCTATAGAAATAAAATTTTGACTAAATTTTGTATAGAAAAAAAATTTTGACAACATTTTCTACAGAAATAAAATTTTGACAAAATTTTCTACAGAAATAAATTTTTGACACAATTTTCTATAGAAATAAAATTTTGACAAAATTTTCTATAGAAATCAAATTTTGACAAAATTTCCTACAGAAATAAAATTTTGACAAAATTTTCTACAGAAATAAAATTTTGATATAATTTTCTATAGAAATAAAATGTTGACAAACTTTTCTGTAGAAATAAAATTTTGACAAAATTTTTTATAGCAGTTACATTTTGACAAAATTTTCTGTCGACATTAAATTCTGACAAAAATTTCTATAGAAATAACATTTTGACAAAAATGTTTATAGCAGTTACATTTTGACTAAATTTCCTATCGAAATTAAATTCTGACAAAAATTTCTATAGAAACAACATTTTGACAAAATTTTCTAGAGAAATAAAATTTCGGCAATATTTTGTATAGAAATATAATTTTGACAAAATCTTCTATAGAAATAAAATTTTGATATATTCTTCTATAGAAATAAAAATTTGACAAAATTTTCTAGAGAAATAAAATGTTGACAAATATTTCTATAGAAATAACATTTTGACAAAATTTTCTAGAGAAATAAAATGTTTACAAATTTTTCTATAGAAATAAAATTTTGACAAAAATTTTCTATAGAAATAAAATTTTGACAGAATTTTCTAGAGAAATAAAATTTTGACAGAATTTTCGAGAGAAAAAAAATTGAATTTTGACAAATTCTTCTATCGAAATAAAATTTTGACAAAATTTTCTATAGAAATAAAATTTAGACAAAGTTTTATAAAGAAAGAGAATCTTGACAAATATAATTTTATAAATATAATTTTAACAAAATTGTGTATAAAAAAAAAAATTTGGAAAATTATCTAGAGAAATAAAATGTTGACAAATTTTTCTGTAGAAATAAAATTTAGACAAAATTTTCTATAGATATAAAATTTTGACAAAATTGGCAATAGAAATAATATTTTGACAAAAATTATCTATAGATATATAATTTTAACAAAATTTTCTATAGAACTAAAATGTTGACAGAATTTTCTAGAGAAAAAAAAATTGATAAAATTTTCTATAGAAATAATATTTTGACAAAATTTTCTATAGAAATAAAATTTTGACTAAATTTTGCATAGAAAAAAAATTTTGACAAAATTTTCTACAGAAATAAATTTTTGACACAATTTTCTATAGAAATAAAATTTTGACAAAATTTTCTATAGAAATCAAATTTTGACAAAATTTCCTACAGAAATAAAATTTTGACAAAATTTTCTACAGAAATAAAATTTTGATATAATTTTCTATAGAAATTAAATGTTGACAAACTTTTCTGTAGAAATAAAATTTTGACAAAATTTTTTATAGCAGTTACATTTTGACTAAATTTCCTATCGAAATTAAATTCTGACAAAAATTTCTATGGAAATAACATTTTGACAAAATTTTCTAGAGAAATAAAATTTCGACAATATTTTGTACAGAAATATAAGATTTTTCTATAGAAATAAAATTTTGACAAAAATTTTCTATAGAAATAAAATTTTGACAGAATTTTCTAGAGAAATAAAATTTTGACAGAATTTTCGAGAGAAAAAAAATTGAATTTTGACAAATTCTTCTATCGAAATAAAATTTTGACAAAATTTTCTACAGAAATAAAATTTTGACAAAATTTTCCACAAAAATAAAATTTTGATAAAATGTTGACAAACTTTTCTGTAGAAATAAAATTTTGCAGAATTTTCTAGAGAAAAAAAAATTGACAAAATTTTCTATAGATATAAAATTTTGACAAAATTTTCTATAGAAATAAAATTATGACAAAATGTTGACAAAATTATTTATGGAAATAAAATTTTGACAAAATTTTCTATAGAAATGAAATTTTGGCAAAATTTTCCATAGAAATAAAATTTTGGCAAAAATTTCTATCGAAATAAACTTTTGACGAAATTTTCTGAAGAAATAAAATTTTGAAAAAAATTTCTATAGAAATAAAATTTTGGCAAAATTTTCTATAGAAATAAAATTTTGGCAAAATTTTCTATAGAAATAAAATTTTGGCAAAATTTTCTATAGAAATAAAATTTTGACAAAATTGTCTATAGAAATAAAATTTTGACAAATTCTTCTACAGGAATAAAATTTTAACAAAATTTTCGATAGAAATAACACTTTGACAAAATTTTTTTGAGAAATAAAATTTTGAAAGAATTTTGTAGAGAAATAAAATTTAATAGAAATTAAGTTCTGAAAAAAATGTCTATAGAAATAAAATTTTGACAAAATTTTCTATAGAAATACAATTTTGACAAAATTTTCTATGGAATTCAGTCTATTTTGAACAACAAGTTATGAACTTTTCTCTTACCAACATCTATAGAAATAAAATTTTGACGAAATTTTCTATAGAAATATAATTTTTACAAAAATTTTTATAGAAATGAAATTTTGACAAAATCTTCTATGGAAATAAAATTTGGATGAAATGTTCCATAGAAATAAAATTTTCACAAAATTTTATGTGGAAAAAAATTTTACAAAATTATCTTTAGAAATAAAATTTTGGCGAAATTTTCTATAGAAATAAACTTTTGACAAAATTTTCTATAGAAATAAATTTTTGACAAAATTTTCTATAGATATATAATTTTAACAAATTTTTCTATATAGATATAAAATTTTAAAACAATTTTCTAGAGAAAAAAAATTTTGACAAAATTTTCTATAGAAATAATATTTTGACAAAATTTTCTATAGAAATGTGCATCGTTTTGCAACGTGGTTTTCCTCGTGGGCTGAGGTAGGCCAGTGGCCGTCCAGGATTACCTTCTAAGGATCCACAAACCTTAAATAATAACACACTACTTTTACTCTTTTGCGGGTTTTATTAACAATTCTTATTTATATCAAATACAGTTTTGGGGGAGGCAATGTGTGGCAACGACTGGTGGGGCTTTGACTATGGGATGTAGGCTGAGCTGGATCGAACGATGGCGAAGACTCGGGCAGTGCTGGTTGATGTATGGGCGATGTTGCGTGGCGACGATGATGAAACGGTGTTGATGAACTGACGGGGTACGATGATGAACGGTGTCGGTGAGTTGACTGGATACGATGATGAACGGTGTCGGTGAATTGACTGGATACGACGATATTGGGCCGACGGTGTTCGTATACGAAGTTGACGATGATATCAGGCCGACGGTGGTCCTATACGATGATGACGATGATATCGGGCCGACGGTGTTCGTATACGAAGTTGACGATGGTGTCGGGCCGACGGTGTTCGTGTACGGTGATGACGATGAATTCGGGCCGACGCTGTTCGTATACGAAGTTGACGATGGTTTCGGGTCGACGGTGTTCGTGTACGGTGATGACGATGATATCAGGCTGGTGATGTTGGTTCTGGTCCGATAACGATAAGAGGGGGGATTCGGCTATACTAGCACCCGATTGAAGCGGACGAACCGCTGAAGCGAACGAAACGCGGAAGCGGACGAACCGCTGGAGCGGACGAACCGCGGAAGCGGACGTACCGCGGAAGCAGCCAAACTGCTGAAGCGATCGAATTGCGGAAGCGGACGAACCGCGTTGGGAGGGTGTTATTATAGCCGGGTAGGGGAAAAGACGGTAGGGGAGAAGGCGGTGGGGAGTGCTAGTCTACTACACTGTTAATGATGCGAACGGATCGCGTTACAGATGTTGATGCGAACAAATCGCGTTGCGGTGAATCGGTTCTGCTCTCGGAAGTTCGGCAGCGGTCGCGCCACTCGCTTTACTAATCGTCGAGTTCCGGGTGATTCATAGGCCCCCTATTTTCGCATTCTGGAGTTTGATAATGGTGGCAACTATACGCCCTTTGTTTTTTCTGAGTAGCATTAGATTTGGTATCGCATTAGATTTAGTTTTTGATTGGCCAGCGTTCGGCCGTGATTTAAGACTTTATCCTATGGAGATGAAAGTGGGCTAAGTGATTTCTCAGAGATTCGTACTGAGTAACACTTATTAAACTTTTTTTGTTAAAACATTTTGCCATCAGTTAGGAATTATTTTCACACGGTCTTTTAAATCAGAAGTGAAAATTAGCCATAATTTTCTCTTGGCATCCATTTTCATGGTTCAGTTATATTTACGAAGCATAGTCCCACATTGGTGGCCCTATTTTATTTAGATTTTGGAGCTAATTCTCATGGGGCGTCATAAATTTCAATTTGTCTCTGATATTAGAGGTGGTATAGAATGAAATAAACATTGTCTCAAATTCAAATAAAAGTGATATGAAATTTATTCATAGAATTTAGCCACAAAAACTCTCTGACCCTTTTGGAATGGCATCAATTTCCCAATTTTAAAGCGAAAACACATTTTGGTTTATTTTTTCGATGGCATCGAAAATGTATTGAACTTTTTTTCATCTCGGTTTTAGTTTTTGTCATCAAATCCCTTTTTGCCAAAACAGACATTTGAGGGAAACCACCAAAAATGGTATAAACTTCAAAACCCAAAGCAATCGATTGCCTATAGAGTTGTTTATGGTTTGCCAAAGAGTTTTCAGTTTCTACGCGGATGTCCATTCTTGTTATTCTACTAAATCTCAAAGCAGTATGGCTGATACAGCCTCCTCCTTCTCCCCCTCCTATTCTAACAATACCAATGCTTTGATGCAATACTAACGTATACTTGAAGTGTCAAAGTTAAGAAGATTTTTTGTTTTTTTGTGATTTGCTTTTCATGTTACGGCTATTTGCACATTTAAGATTTTTCCTTTCAATTGACCTAAATTTAAACATTTTATTTAGCTTGCATCTAAATCTGAACCAATATGACTGGAACCACACACTGCGCTTAATTTATTAGTTTCCTCTATCTAGGAAATAAAAACTAAAAAATTTTGCATTAGCGGTCCATTTATGCCGAACAAAAAAAAAATTGCATAACTCGAATATAAATGAATTGGATTTTCGCGGATCTTTTTCGAAAAAAGTCGAAATACGCAACTTCCAAATTTTATTTGCCAATAATGGCAACAGTCGACTTTCCCACATTTTGAAAAGGCAGAATGGCGAAAATTCTATTTTTTTTCAAAAGTCGAGTAGCCTAGAGTCGAGTTTTCTAAATTTCCAATACGTCGAACAATCGACTTGAAAACCTAAAAAATTTTGTCAAATTTTATTTCTAAAGAAAATTTTGTCAAAATTTTATTTTTATAGAAAATTCTGCCAAAATGTTATTTCTATAGAAAATTCTGTCAAAAGTTAATTTTTATAGACAATTTTGTGAAAAATTTATTTCCATACAAAATTTTGTCAAAATTGTATTCCCATAGAAAATTTTGTCAACATATCATTTCTATAGAAAGTTTTGTTAAAATTTCATTTCTATAGAAATTTTTATCAAAATAGAAAAAAAATAGAAAATTTCATCAAATTTTTATTTCTATAAACATTTTGTAAACATTTTATTTCTATAGAAAATTTTGTAAAAATTTTATTTCTATAGAAAATTTTGCCAAAATTTTATTTCTATAGAACATTTTGCCAAAATTTTAATTCTATAGAAAATTTTGTCCAAATTTTATTCCTATAGAAACTTTTTTCAAAACTTTATTTCTATAGAAAATTTTGTAAAAATTTTATTTCTACAGAAAATTTTGTAAAAATTTATTTCTATAGAACATTTTGCCAAAATTTTATTTCTATAGAAATAAAATGTCAAAATATCATACCTATCGAAAATTTTGTCAAAATTTTATTTCTATAGAAAATTTTCTAAAAATTTTATTTCTATAGAAATTTTTTTCAAAAATTTATTTCTATAGAAAATTTTGTAAAAATTTTATTTCTACAGAAAATTTTGTAAAAAATTTATTTCTATGGAAAATTTTGTAAAAATGTTATTTTTCTAGAAAATTTTGTACAAACTTTATTTCTATAGAAAATTTTGTCAAAATTTTATTTCTATAGAAAATTTTGTAAACAATTTATTTCTATAGAACATTTTGTCAAAATTTTATTTCTATAGAAAATTTTGTAAAAATTTAATTTTATCAAAATTTTATCAAAATTAATTTTATCAAAATTTTATTTCTATAAAAACATTTTCCAAATTTTATTTCTATAGAAAATTTTGTAATATTTTATTTCTATAGAAAATTTATCAAAATTTTATTTCTATAGAAAATTTTGTCAAAATTTTATTTCTATTGAAAATTTTTTTCAAAATTTTATTCCTATAGAAAATTTTGTCAAAATTTTATTCCTATAAAAAATTTTGTCAATATTTTATTTCTATGGAAAATTTTATCAAAATTTTATTTCTATAGAAAATTTTGCCAAAAATGTATTTTTATAGAAAATTTTGTTAAAATTTTTTTCTATAGAAAATTTTTTCAAAATTTTATTTCTATAGAAAATTTTGTCCAAATTTTATTTCTATAAAAAATTTTGTCAAGACTTTATATCTATAGAAAATTTTGTCAAAATTTTATTTCTATAGAAAATTTTGTCAAAATTGTATTTCTTTAGAAACTTTTTTCAGAATTTTATTTCTATAGAAAATTTTGTCAACATTTTATTTCTATAGCAAATTGTATCAAAATTTTATTTCTATAGAAAGTTTTGTCAATATTTTATTTCTATAGAAACTTTTGTCAAAATTTTATTTCTATAGAAAATTTTGTCAAAATTTTATTTCTATAGAAAATTTTATCAAAATTTTATTTCTATAGAAAATTTTGTCAAAATTTTATTTCTGTAGAAAATTTTGTCAAAATTTTATTTTTATAAAAAATTTTGTCAAAAATTTATTTTTATAGAAAATTTTGTCAAAACTTTATTTCTATCGAAAATTTTGTCAAAATTTTATTTCTATAGAAAATTTTGTCAAAATTTTATTTCTATAGAAAATTTTGTCAAAATTTTATTTATATAGAAAATTTTCTATCTATGCCGAAAAAAAAATTTGCATAACATAACTCGAATATGAATGAATTGCGCGAATGTTTTTGGAAAAAATTCGAAATTCGCAACTTCAAAATTTTAATTGCCTATAATGCCAACTGTCGATTTGCCCAAATTTTGAAAAGGCAGAATGGCGAAAATTCTATTTTTTTCAACAGTCGAGTAGCCGAGAGTCGAGTATTCTAAATTTCCAATACGTCGAACAATCGACTTGAAAACCTAAAAAATTTTGTCAAAATTTTATTTCTAAAGAAAATTTTGTCAAAATTTTATTTTTATAGAAAATTCTGCCAAAATGTTATTTCTATAGAAAATTCTGTCAAAAGTTAATTTTTGTAGAAAATTTTGTGAAAAATTTATTTCTATACAAAATTTTGTCAAAATTTTATTCCCATAGAAAATTTTGTTAAAATTTCATTTCTATAGAAATTTTTATCAAAATAGAAAAAAAAAATAGAAAATTTTATCAAATTTTTATCTCTATAGAGAATTTTTTCAAAATTTTATTTCTATAGAAAATTTTATCAAATTTTTATTTCTATAAAAATTTTGTAAAAATTTTATTTCTATAGAAAATTTTGTAAAAATTTGATTTCTATAGAAAATTTTGTCAAAATTTTATTTCTATAGAACATTTTCCCAAAATTTTATTTCTATAGAAAATTTTGTAAAAATTTAATTTTTATAGAAAATTTTGTCAAAAATTTATTTCTATAGAAAATTTTGTTTATATATATTATATTTTATTATATAGAAAATTGTGTCAAAATTTTATTTCTAGTTCAATCGACTTCAAAATTTGACCCATGTACGTGTTTTGGGTCAGAAGTTATTGAAGTTATCGTTTCAGATTTAGATATAGCTCCCATATATATATTTAGCTCGATTTACATTCATATGGTCATAGAGGTCATGGTTATTTTCCGAAAATTTTTGCAGAGAGAGTACAACTTACATTTTAATAATGTTAAATTTGGTTAAAATCGGTTTATATTTATATGTTCTTTGGATTTGGTCAAATATGGCTCAAATACACACTTGAAGGCTATCTTTTTTTATATATAAAAAAAACCGTCCCTGCATAAATTAATAAAAAGAAATAAGGTTCTAATATACCCCTCAAGACAGCATGGGGATTCCCCTCAATTGTGCACAAATTCATTAGATTGAACTGCATACTGTACCACCATGAACTTGGTAGTGTACATACCGTCTACATGCAACAAGTCTATACCATACCTAAGCTAAACTATCCAAGTGTAGGGTGTACGTCGATATTGCATTCACTTCAAGCCCTTTCTCCCCAGTCAGTTTACTACAATTTTAGCAACTTTATATTTTTACTATTGCTCCTATTTGATTGGTGCTCTCGTTTTACAGCATCGCCATCAAATTGTGGCCTTCTTTTCTGATTTTTGTTTTTTCACCAACATACTTTTGCTGGCCGTAAACATGAAATTTTTTTGGTAGAAAAAAAAACCGAGTAAATACTAAAAAAGAAAGTGCCACAGAATACTTGATGTTGTGTAAATAGAAATAAAAAGAACAAACCTAGAAATTGAACTAAATAAATTAGAACGTTAGATATAGCTGGTCAACGGTGTCCGCTTTTTCAAAAGGTCAATACTGGTGATGGAGTCAAATCTAAGGATTTGAGGACACTTTTTACCATGGTGAAACTTTAAAGGCATTGGTCAGCTATTTCGTTCAACGTCGAAATGACCAACAAAGTATGCTTATGAAACCTGATTGCATATACGGAAATTTGCTATCGAAAAGATGGCATTGAAAACATCAAAAAGCTGAAATGCATTTTCTTGTGCTCATATTCTATATGAGCCATTTTGTTTGTTCACAAACTGGTCAATTTGGAATGACTGCGCATTGGAGAAAAACAAAGTGGGTAACTGGTCACTTTCGTGTAATATGCATCCGTTCTCGAGATATATTCAGCCATTTTTTCGTCCACTTTTTGAACGTGATGAAATACTGCCAGTATCATTGTCCGAGAATCAAACGATTTATTAAATATTTAAATCCTGGAGAGCTCTAACGATAGTCACTTGAGGTTTTCCATCGAAAAAAAAACTTATTTCTAAATGCAATATATCAAAATGCTTTTGTAAGCTTGTCATACTAATCAATAAAATGAATAATAAATAAACCGGATAAGTCCGTCGTTAAAAAAAAATAAAAATTAATAAGGAGCATGCATACGATTTTCATCTAGCCGTTAGTTAACCTTTGGCCTAAGCATTACCACAGCATTGGATATTTGGAAGAGACCAATTTGTAAATTAACTGCATTATTATTATTTGCATTCATCTGCAATGTAATATTGCTGTCCATTTCACATTAGATGTGGTAAAGCCTGTGATGAATTGTTCTAGAAGAAGATAAAGCAAGATAAATTTGAATTTACTGTACAGTGTTTCAAGGTGCAATAACGGGCTAAAATACTTAAGATCAATAGAAACGTCGGTGAAGTCGGGAAGAACGACTGTAGGTAAATGACTTCCCAATAAACACAGGAACTCAAATGTTACACCTATCAGTTTGAGGGTAAATATCATTTTCAAAATAAATTCAACTAGACTTGAAACGGCTCACCTTCAATACATTTTTCAAATTGTTTGCGAATTACTTCTAAAACTTTGAACATGTGTATATAAATAGCAGTTAGAACTCCTACTCGATCTCAACCAAATTTGGCGTACTTTACAACAGATAATTATAATGTTAATTCAATGCCCTGAACAAAGTCTCACGTAAATCGGATTAAAACTTTGGTCTCTATTGCGATATGCGTCTAAAACGGGCGAAAGATATATATGAGAGCTATATCTAAATCTGAACTAAATTTGAATTCAAATTTGACATGCACAGCTACAATGGTAAGTCTACTCTCTGTGCAAAATTTCTTGTAAATCTAATTAAACTATATCCTCTGTTGTCATATAAGTGCATATCGGGCGAATGATATATATGCGAGCTATATATAAATATGAATCGATTTCTTCCCAGATCAATAGGGTTATATTCTGACCAAAAACACATACTTTGAAAATTTGAAGTCGTTTTAGACTACCACCTAGGCTTTGATCACAGATATGTGTTCACAGACAGATGGATATGACTAGATCGACTCATAGGCACGGTTGCCACAGTTGGTAAAATTCAATCAAAAATGGTAGATTTTGTATTATTTGGTAGATTGATAGGATTTTACTATTTTGGTAGATTAGTAATTAAGTTTATTGAGTCTTATTTTACGTATTCTGAATCAAATGTTAGTAGGAAATTCTTAAGACTATATGAAGGAACAAAAATTTTGACAAAATTTTCTATAAAAATAAAATTTTGACAAAATTTTCTATAAAAATAACATTTTGACAAAATTTTCCATAGAAATAAAATGTTGACAAAATTTTCTATAGAAATAAAATTTTGACAAAATTTTCTATAGAAATAAAATTTTGACAAAATTTTCTATAGAAATAAAATTTTGACAAAATTTTCTATAGAAATAAAATTTTGACAAAATTTTCTATAGAAATACAAATTTGATCAAGTTTTCTATATATAAAATTTTGACAACATTTTCTATAAACCTAAAATTTTAACAAAAAATTTTTATAGAAATAAAATTTTGACAAAATTTTCTACTGACATAAAATTTTGACAAGTTTTTCTGTGAAAATAAAATTTTGACAAATTTTTCTGTGAAACTAAAAGTTTGACAAAATTTTCTATAAAAATATCATTTTGACAAAATTTTTTATAAAAATACATTTTTGACAAAATTTTCTGTAGAAATAACATTTTGACAAAATTTTCTATAGAAATAAAATTTTGACAAAATTTTCAGTGGATATAAAACTTTGACAAAATTTTCTATAGAATTAAAATTTTGACAAAAATTTTCTATAGAAATAAAATTTTGACAAAATTTTCTATTGAAATAAAATTTTGACAAAATTTTCTATAGAAATAAAATTTTGACAAAATTTTCTATAAAAATACGATTTTGTAAAAATTTTCTATAGAAATAAAATATTGATAAAATTTGCTATAGAAATACAAATTTGATAAAGTTTTCTATAAATAACCATTAGACAACATTTTCTATAAACCTAAAATTTTGACAAAAAATTTTTATAGAAATAAAATTTTGACAAAATTGTCTATAGTATTAAAATTTTGACAAAATTTTCTATAGAAATAAAATTTTGACATTTTCTGTAAAAATACAATTTTGACAAAATATTCAATAGAAATAAAATTTTAACAACAAATTTTTATAGAAATAAAATTTTGACAAAATTTTCTATAGAAATAAAAATTTGACAAAATTTTCTATAGAATTAAAATTTTGACAAAATTTTCTATAGAAATAAAATTTTGACAAAATTTTCACAGGATATAAAATTTTGACAAAATTTTCTATAAAAATACAATTTTGACAAAATTTTCTTTAGAAATACAAATTTGATAAAGTTTTCTATAAATAAAATTTTGACAAAATTTTCTACTAAAATAAAATTTTTACAAATTTGTCTGTGAAAATAAAATTTTGAAAAATTTTTCTGTGAAAATAAAATTTGACAAATTTTTCTGTGAAAATAAAATTTTGACAAAATTTTCGATAGAAATGAAATTTTGACAAAATTTTAGAAATAAAATAAAATTTTTAACAACATTTTCTATAGAAATAAAATTTTGACAAAATTGTCTATAGTATTAAAATTTTGACAATGTTTTCTATAGAAATAAGATTTTGACAAAATTTTCTATGGAAATAACATTTTTACAAATTTTTTGTGAAAAATAAAATAAAAAAACTCATTTTGACTAATTTCACTAGTTTACGAGTACAATGAAAATGTACATTTGTTGAGAGGTGACTTTTCTACTGTATTGTGATCTGGTGAATTCGAAAAAACATGTTAAAAACTTTTGTATGAAACAGTTTTTGAGATTTCCCGTTATTTTCAGTTTTCGCTCTTTTTTCACAAAACAAATTATATCTCGAGTTAGAATTGTCCGATTATATCGTTGTTGGTACTTAAATGAAAGGTATTGAGATTATGAATAATCGTGTATAATTGTTAAGTGGCTCAAAAATATCGATTCAAAAAGGGCAAATTTTCAAAACAATCATGTTTTACAGTGACCCTTTTCCGCCGGAAAAGTACAAACCATTGAAAAACGGGTTCTCTTCATGGTCGTATAGATGATATTCTAACGTAAGTAACCAGACCAACTAGAAGAAAAGCGACAGAAATATGACAAAGTTATAAGCACTTGAGTGAACAAATCTGATGTCAAATCATACAAATATGAGCAAATCACCCACACAGATATGCCACTCGGCCATACAAAAATGCATTTAATTGTGGGTGATTTGCTCATATTTGCATCAAATATAAACTAGTGTTTTTATTTTTTTGCTTTTAACCGATTTTGAGCAAAATAAAAACCAAAAACCGTGTTTTTAAATAATTGGGGTTTTCGAATAAACTGAAATTTCATTTCGACATACTAAAGCAAACCGATGAAAATATTGCTATTAAGATATTGGCTGAAAGCGTTGAGAATTTACGGGAGGATAAATCATACATGCTTATTTGTTTACCCTTTCAAGCTATTTTAACGTATATGTTTATTCACCTCTTTAAGGTAGTTAAGCAAGCATGAATAACTTTGATAATCACCCAAAAGTTTGAAGATTTTCAGCGAAATTTTTTCGTTTCGTAATAGGTACCTATTACATTGAAATTACATTGTAATAGGTACATGGTGGATTTTTGTATTTAGTACTATAATAGAGATTCGTAGAATGCTTGGTTATGACTCAATAGTTTCATCATTCTTATCATTATTTGACACCACGTGTATTGATATTTCACACCACTGTGGTCACTCACCACAATTCTTGAAAAGTGAAAAGCATATTTTATAATTTCTTGCAAAGAGAAAAAACAAAAACAACATAGGCGATGAGAAAGTTATTCCCTAACCACACAAAAAAAAACACGGAACATGCCATGAAGACGATTGCACAAAAGAGCAAATAGTTTATTATGTTTCATTTTACTGCAATTTGTTACGAGTCATGTTTCCAACTCGCCATTCAAGAATTTGGCCAGTCAGTGAGTCCAAAAAACATTCACAACCCAATGCTTGCAAACATCCTTTTGTGGATGCAGAACAACTCTGCATCATGGCAAATATAACGTAGGCCTGACGGCTTCACTTAAATTGGAAAAATGCAAAAAAAAAAAATATTTCCATTGCAGCAACAATTGTTGCGGCTTCTTTTGTTCGTTCGTACATATTCAACGTTGAACTCTTTGGGAATGTTGGACCCTAATGCTCAGTATACTGAGTAAATCTAGCAAGAAGGCAAATAGGAAATTAATTAATGTTCAAAATGGGAAAAATGCTTTAAATATGAGAGAGAGAAGTTGTTACACATGAAGTCCTCATATCTAAGTACAACTTGAAGAATTATATCAAAACGAATATGGTGGAAAATTTCGTAACTGAATAGAGATGGATTTATGTACACTTTATTGTCTTAATTACGCCTTTAGCGAAAAGTATTTTTTAATTCATTTACTGACAAGAATTATTTTTACTGACTGCACAAGTTCTAACTTGGGGGGGATTTATTCCAAATCGGCGATAGCAGAGAATGATGAGATCGAGAGCGCAGTTTGCTAGACTCCAATACATGGAACTCCCTGTGAATAATAGTGGACTGTATGACAAGTTAGTTAATCATATTGTTCCTCTCAGGAATGCGGAATAATAAGATGAATTAATTTAGAGAGAAACCCATAGACAAAATACAAAGAACACAAGTATGCGTGTAAGAAGCGGGCTGACAATTTTTATCGGCACTCAGTGATAAGAGAGAAATTCACCA
This sequence comes from Haematobia irritans, assembly GCF_050003625.1. Taxonomy (NCBI): domain Eukaryota; kingdom Metazoa; phylum Arthropoda; class Insecta; order Diptera; family Muscidae; genus Haematobia; species Haematobia irritans. The sequence goes on from NC_134398.1 coordinate 23,024,458, forward strand.
ATGTGGTATCACAATGGACTGAGTAGTCTAAGTGAGCCTGATACATCGGGCTGCCACCTAACCTAACCTAACCAATCAGCATTTTGACGATTTTTTACTCAAAAAATAGCAGATACTGATTTTCAGATTTTTGCTCCAAATATGGCGATATTAGTTCCGTTCAAAAATGTTGACTAGAAGCAGTTGGTTTACACGATTAGAGCCAGAAAAAGAGAGAACGCATTTCACAGTTGTCACATGTAGAAATTGCAAGATTTTGCTACAGATTTCATACATGTAGGAGTTATACCTAATTTTACATCTACAGTATTAGTATCACGGTTGCCACTCGTGCCAAAAATAATTCACCAAAAATTGATTGATATTGAATTTATAGAAAATTTTGTTAAAAATTTATTTCTACAGAAAAAATTGTCAAAATTTTATTTCTTTAAAAAAATTTTGACAAAAAATTTGTTTTTATAGAAAATTTTGACAACATTTTGTCTCTATAGAAAATTTTGTCCAAATTTAATTTCTAGAGAAAATTTTGTCAAAAATTTATTTCTAAAGAAAATTTTATCAAAATTTTATTTCTATAGACAATTTTACAAAATTTTATTTCTATTGAAAATGTTATCAAAATTTTATTTCTTAAGAAAATTTTGTCAAAATTTTATTTCTAAAGAAAAATTTGTCTAAATTTTATTTCTAAAGAAAATTTTTTCAAAATTTTATTTCTATTTTGTCAAAATTTTATTTCTATAGACAATTTTATGAAAATTTTATTTATATTCTGTCAAAATTTTATTTCTATAGACAATTTTATCAAAATTTTACTTCTATAGGAAATTTTATCAAAATTTTATTTCATTCGTTTTGTTTGTTATTGTTGGCTTCTCTTAAATCGTTATTGTTGTTTTTGATCTCAGCTTAAAGCCATGCATTGACTAAAATACAAGTGTAGCTTAACCAACAGAGGAAAAGTATGCTTGTCAAATTTATTTGGGCAAAGCCCTATAGACTGCAAGATGGTTGGATGTACAGCTGTTTCGGAATTACCACATTCCTCATCAGCATCCTCTACTTGCAGCAAAACTATCAACCAATTATCAGAATAAATTCGGGTAATTCACTCAACCCAAAGTGAACTACACTTGAACTTCCCGAAAAACCCTTTTTCGGGAAGTTGGATAAAATTTTATTTCTATAGAAAATTTTATCAAAATTTTATTTCTATAGAAAATTTTATCAAAAATTTTTTTTCTATAGAAATTTTCTCCAAAATTTTATTTCTTAACAAAATGTTGTCAAAATTTTATTTCTAACGAAAATTTTTTCAAAATTTTATTTCTAAAGAATTTTTTTTTTTCAAAATGCTTGCAAAATTTTATTTCTATAGAAAATTTCGTCAAAATTTTATTTCTGCAGAAGATTTTATTAAAATTTTATTTCTATAAAAAATTGTATATCTTAATTGGAGAGTTTTATGGTCCAACTTTGGATCTTTAGTATTGACGTACGTAAATATTAAAGATCTTTTTTATTTTTACATAAAAATCTTACTGAATTAGTAACTACCCAGCAAAAAAAATTTGGAAGTTCTTCCAAAGGCACAACTTTAAAAGCACGTCCAGAAGATGCACTCCCAATGATGTTCTTTATTTTAACTACCCAGGAAGTTCTTTTAATTCAATTTTTTATAACATGGTATTTTCATACTCTTAATGGGTAATATTAACTTTTTTGTTTTAAATAGGTTAAAACAGAGTAAGAATTCATAAAATGGTACAAATCATTAAAAGTTTGTCGAAAAAAAATGCTAAATCCAATCTGAAAAAACTGTGAATTTTTGAAAATATTTGAGGTCAAACGTTTCCAACAAGCGTTAGAAGTCATTAAAAATTATAAAAAAATTATAAAAATTATTTATTTGGCAAAATATCACATAAATTTTTAATTTACATCCAAAACATTGAATTCGGGTTACACCTAAAGAAGTGATGCAAATTCAGTGCAACGGCTGTTGAAATGGTGGACTTCCGTCCTATGACAAGCCCATGTTAAATGCGTCGCTTCTGCGTCAATTTTGCACCACTTCCGGATCCAAAAAGAACATTTTCATAACTTTTTTGGCGACGCTTTTTTTTTGCGGGGTACATATTAAAAAATTATCATATAATGAGGGGGGGGGGGGGGGGTATATTAGCTTTGTCATTCCGTTTGTAACATATCGAAATATTGCTCTAAGACCCCATAAAGTGTATATATTCTGGGTCGTGGTGAAATTCTGTGTGGATCTGAGCATGTCCGTCCGTCCGTCTGTTGAAATCACGCTAACTTCCGAACGAAACAAGCTATCGACTTAAAACTTGGCACAAGTGGTTGTTATTGATGTAGGTCGGATGGTATTGCGAATGGGCCATATCAGTCCACTTTTACGTATAGCCCCCATAAAAACGGACCCCCCAAATTTGGCTTGCGGGAACTCTAAGAGAAGCAAATTTCATGCGATCCAGCTGAAATTTGGTACATGGTGTCAGCATATGATCTCTAACAACCATGCAAAAATTGGTCCACATCGGTCCATAATTATATATAGCCCCCATATAAACCTATCCCCCGATTTGGCTTTCGGAGCCTCTAAGAGAAGCAAATTTCATCCAACCCGGCTGAAATTTGGTACATGGTGTACGTATATGATCTCAAACAACTATGCAAAAATTGGTCCACATCGGTACATAATTATACATAGCCCCCATATAAACCAATCCCCAGATTTTGCTTGCTGAGCCTCTTGGAGGAGCACATTTCATCCGATACGGTTGAAATTTGGTACATTGTGTAAGTATATCTCCTCTAACCACCATAAAAAATTGGTCCATATCGGTTCATAGTTACATAGACCCCATATAAACCAATCCTCAGATTCGACCTCCGATCCGGTTGAAATTTGGTACGTGATGTTAGTAAGTTGTCTCTACACACAAAAATTTTTTTCCTGATTCAATCACGAAATTAATTGATCCAATTAATTTTTTAATTGAAATATCTTCAATCACGAAAATGATAATATCAATCACAGTTTTAATTGGGCAAAAAAAAAAATACTTGATTACAAAATTAATTGATTTTATTAGCAAATTTCAATAAGTTTTTTAATTGATTCAATTAAAAATTTAATGGATATTGATTTCAAAACTCTATTAATTATACCCTTCACCACTACTGTGGTACAGGGTATAATAAGTTTGTGTATTTGTATGTAACGCCAAGAAGGAGTAATCATAGACCAACCTTTTAGTATACGGATCGGCTTAGAATTAAATTCTGAGTCGATTTAGCGATGTCCGTCTGTCCGTCTGTCTGTTGATGTATTTTTGTGTGCAAAGTACAGCTTGCAGTTTTAGTCCGATTGTCCTAAAATTTGGTATAGGGTCCTGTTTCGGCTCAAAGACGATCCCTATTGATTTTGGAAAAGATTAGATATAGCTGCCATATATATTTTTCACCGATCTGGTCATAATTGGCGTGTATATCAACCTATCTTCCTCAAATTCCGTACATCCGAATATTTTATGAGTCTCGAAAAACTTGCAAAATATCAGCAAAATCGGTTCAGATTTCGATATAGCTCCCATATATAGCTTTCGCCCGATTTACACTCATTTGCCCACAGAGGCCAATTTTTTGCTCCGATTTAGTTGAAATTTTGCATAGAGAGTAGAATTAGCGTTGTAACTATGCGTGCCAGATTTGCTTGAAATCGGTTCAGATTTGGATATATCTCCCATATAAAGCTTTCGCCCGATTTACACTCATATGACCACAGAGGCCAATTTTTAACTCCGATTTAGTTGAAATTTCGCACAGGGAGTAGAATTAGCATTGTAGCTATGCGTGTCAAATTTGGTTGAAATCGGTGCAGATTTAGATTTAGCTCCCATATATATGTTTTTCTGATTTCGACAAAAATGGTCAAAATACCAACATTTTCCTTATAAAATCGCTACTGCTTAGTCGAAAAGTTGTAAAAATGACTCTAATTTTCTTAAACTTCTAATACATATATATCGAGCGATAAATCATAAATAAACTTTTTCGAAGTTTCCTTAAATTGCTTCAGATTTAAACGTTTCCCATATTTTTTTACTAACATTGTGTTCCACCCTAGTGCATTATCCGACTTAAATTTTGAGTCTATAGATTTTGTAGAAGTCTATCAAATTCTTCCAGATCGAGTGATATTTAAATGTATGTATTTGGGACAAACCTTTATATATAGCCCCCGACACATTTGACGGATGTGATATGGTATCGAAAATTTAGATCTACAAAGTGGTGCAGGGTATAATATAGTCGGCCCCGCCCGACTTTAGACTTTCCTTACTGGTTTTTTATATAAAATTGGTAGGTTAGGTTAGGTGGCAGCCCGAAGTATCAGGCTCACTTAGACTATTCAGTCCATTGTGATACCACATTGGTGAACTTCTCTCTTATCACTGAGTGCTGCCCGATTCGATGTTAAGCTCTCACTGACAAATAAAATAGGTAACTATTTTCAATTGCTTTCTGAGTTTTGCTTAGTGTCTTAGTTTGATTAACATTTTATTGAAATAAATTTTTAATTAAAATTTTTAAAAAATTTTCATCACTTTTGTTCGATTAAAAACTTAATTGTATCAATTAATTTTTTAATTAATAATTTTAAAATTTTCAATTAATGACTTAATTAACTTAATCTTTCTATCTTGATTAAAAAGTTAATTGTATCAATTATTTTATTAATTGAAAAAAATATCAACTTCTATTGACTTTTTATTTGGAAATATATTGGTGATATTTTTTTCTGTGTAATAACCATGCAAAAATTGATCTATATCGGTTTATAATTATATATAGCCCCCATATAAACCAAACCCCAGATTTTGCTTGCGGAGCTTCTTGCGGATCTTCCGATCCGGTTGAAATTTGGTACATTGTGTAAGTATATCGTCTCTAACAACCATAAAAAATTAGTCCATGTCGGTCTATAATTATATATAACCCGCCACCAAATTTTACTACTTGAGCCTCCTGTTCAAGATTATGTATAGACTCCTCTATATAAACCGATCAAGAACTAAAAAGGCTTATATTGACTTCATTCGATTATGGATTACAGCCTTTAGTAGAATTTTCAAAGCAATCCATGATGGAAGGTACATAAGATTCGGCCAAGAACTAAAAAGGCTTATATTGACTTCATTCGATTATGGATTACAGCCTTTAGTAGAATTTTCAAAGCAATACATGATGGAAGGTACATAAGATTCCGCCTGGCTGTATACACTTTTTATAGATATTGTTTTTTTTTTTTTTCATTAAAAAAAAAATAATAAAAATTGTTTAATCAAACTAAAATCACAAAGTCAGTTAACAAATTGAAAATGGTTACGTCTTTAATTAAAACAAGTATATACGGCTGTAAGTTCGGCCAGGCCGAATCTTATGTACCCCCCACAATGGATTGCGTAGAAACTTCTACGAAAGACTGTCATTCACAATTGAATTACTTGGGTTGTGGTAATACTTACCGATGGCAAGGTATCATAAAGCTTCTTAACATCGTCTTTTAAATTGGAAGTTAGTCCATACGTGGTATATATTAGACAAAAGAAAAAAAAAACAGATTAAATACGTATATAAATCATTTCTTGACCGGTATATAGTCTACAAATAATTAAGAACGGATATGAAGTTTTGCACGGTAATTAGAGTGTCAGCATTAAAATATGGGGTCGCTTTATATGGGGGATACATAACATACAATTATGAACCGATATGTACTGAACAAAAATATTGTCGTGAGGTCAAAGATTTCATGTCTTTAAAATACGAATGCAGACGCATTTCTCTAATATTAAGTTTTTTCTTCCTTGTCAAAAAGTCGATCAACTTTTCAATGAAGTCATATTGTACTTCTAATTAAGTGATTTGACTTAAAAATGGGTATCATAACAGGAAAGAAAAAACGTTTGGGCTAAGCACAACTTGACTTTACTAATTCAGAAATATTCTTTAAATTTAATGAAATTGTCTTTAACTATGTTGCCTTTTTGCATCTTGACTACAAAGCAAAAATTCGTTCAAATATAGGACATGTTTTCAAAACTTTATTTTAAAGAAGTTTTTTACTTGAAACATAGCATAATTTCTACTGGAAGTCGTGTCTTAATTTAGAAAATAAAGTTGTCGTTAACTCGTTTTTAAAGGACTTTTATAGCATATGAAGAAAAAAAAGCTGAGAAAACAAAAAAAAAATTAAAATTTGCTTCTTTAAAGCAAGTACCCAAAACCCAAATTTAAAAGAGAATTGTATCTTAAAAGAATCCTTTCTTGTATTATCCGCTTCTTTGGCTCGGAATCAATACCAATTTTTTTGAAAGTAGAGACAAAATCTTTGGAATCGGGCATGCATTTTTTCAGTGTGGACCAATTTTTGTGTGATAAGTAAGACCGATATGCCATTATTATACCCTTCACCGCTACTGTGGTACAGGGTATAATAAGTTGGTGCATATGTACGTAACGGCAAGTCTGAGAACAAAATTAAATTCTTTATTTTCCGCAAAACCAACTTTTATAATTCACCAAAATAAAATGTTAAAATTTTTTTTGTAAGAAACGTATATTTTCTTTTATTTCAAATAAAATTATATAAGATTTTGGGGTGTGCACACAGAAAACAGATAAGTTGAAAATCGATAATTGTAACGAAAATTCTACATTTACAATCAAATCACAGTTGTGTCATTCATTTTACTTTATTTATTCCTTCTACCATTTGTTGTTTGTAATACAAGACAATTAGTTGTCTAAACTAAATGCCTCTCTTTGAAAAATTTTGATCGGATTCGATAGCAACAACCAAACTTTTAAAACCTTCGTAACTGTCATTTAATAGTCAGCACTTTCGTTTGGTACTCACAGCCGAACTCCTTTGAATATATTTTGGAAATGCCAATAAAATTATTACCATCAACGTTGAAGTATAGTGTGTTTTTATACCCTCCACCATAGGATGGGGGGTATATTAACTTTGTCATTCCGTTTATAACACATCGAAATATTGCTCTAAGTATATATATTCTGGGTCGTGGTGAAATTCTGAGTCGATCTGAGCATGTCCGTCCGTACGTCTGTTGAAATCACGCTAACTTCCGAACGAAACAAAGCTGTCAAATTGAAACTTGGCATAAGTAGTTGTTATTGATGTAGGTCGGATGTTATTGCAAATGGGCCATATAGGTCCACTTTTACGTATAGCCCCCATATAAACCGATGCTCAGATTCGGCTTGAGGAGCGTCTTTAAGGAGCAAATTTCATCCGATCCGGCTGAAATTTGGTACATGGTGTCAGCATATGATCTCTAACAACCATGCAAAAATTGGTCCTCATCGGTCCATAATTATATATAGCCCCCATATAAACCGATCCCCCAATTTGGCTTGCGGAGCCTCTAAGAGAAGCAAATTTCATCCGATCCGGCTGAAATTTGGGTCGATCTGAGCATGTCCGTCCGTACGTCTGTTGAAATCACACTAACTTCCGAACGAAACAAAGCTATCGAATTGAAACTTGGCATAAGTAGTTGTTATTGATGTAGGTCGGATGGTATTTCAAATGGGCCATATAGGTCCACTTTTACGTATAGCCCCCATATAAACCGACGCTCAGATTTTGGCATGCGGAGCCTCTTTGAGGAGCAAATTTCATCCGATCCGGCTGAAATTTGGTACATGGTGTCAGCATATGATTTCTAACAACCATGCAAAATTTGGTCCACGTCGGTCCATAATTATATATATAGCCACCATATAAACCGATCCCCAGATTTGGCTTACGGAGCCTCTAAGAGAAGCAAATTTCATTCGATCCGGCTGAAATTTGGTACATGGTGTTAGTATATGGTCTCTAACAACTATGAAAAAATTGATCCACATCGGTCAATAATTATATATAGCCCCTATATAAACCGATCCCCCGATTTGGCTTGCGGAGCCTCTAAGATAAGCAAATTTCATCCGATCCGGCTGAAATTTGGTACTTGGTGTTAGTATATGTCCCTACTGACCATGCAAAAAATGGTCCATATCGGTCCATAATTATATATAGCCCCATACAAACCGATCACCAGATTTGACCTCCGGAGCCTCTTGGAAGACCAAAATTCATCTGATTCAGTTGAAATTTGGTACGCGGTGTTAATATAACAGGTTGGCTGATAAGTCCCCGGTCTGACACATAGATGGCGTCGCTAGTATTAAATGCATATTATTTTTATATATGATTCGTGTCAAAATTTGACGTCTGTAAGTCAATTAGTTTGTGAGATAGAGCGTCTTTTGTGAAGCAACTTTTGTTATTGTGAAAAAAATGGGAAAAAAGGAATTTCGTGTTTTGATAAATTACTGTTTTCTGAAGGGAACAAATATGGTGGAAGCAAAAACTTGGCTTGATAATGAGTTTCCGGACTCTGCCCCAGGGAAATCAACAATAATTGATTGGTATGCAAAATTCAAGCGTGGTGAAATGAGCACGGAGGACGGTGAACGCAGTGGACGCCCGAAAGAGGTGGTTACCGACGAAAACATCAAAAAAATCCACAAAATGATTTTGAATGACCGTAAAATGAAGTTGATCGAGATAGCAGAGGCCTTAAAGATATCAAAGGGACGTGTTGGTCATATCATTCATCAATATTTGGATATGCGGAAGCTCTGTGCAAAATGGGTACCGCGCGACCTCACATTTGACCAAAAACAACAACGTGTTGATGATTCTGAGCGGTCTTTGCAACTGCTAACTCGTAATACACCCGAGTTTTTCCGTCGATATGTGACAATGGATGAAACATGGCTCCATCACTACACTCCTGAGCCAAATCGACAGTCGGCTGAGTGGACAGCGTCCGGTGAACCGTCTCCGAAGCGGGGAAAGACTCAAAAGTCCGCTGGCCCCTGTATTTGGGATGCGCATGGAATAATTTTTATCGATTATCTTGATAAGGGAAAAACCATCAACAATGACTATTATATGGCGTTATTGGAGCGTTTGAAGGTCGAAATCGCGGCAAAACGGCCCCATATGAAGAAGAAAAAAGTGTTGTTCCACCAAGACAACGCACCGTGCCACAAGTCATTGAGAACGATGGCAAAAATTCATGAATTGGCCTTCAAATTGCTTCCCCACCCACCGTATTCTCCAGATCTGGCCCCTAGCGACTTTTTCTTGTTCTCAGACCTCAAAAGGATGCTCGCAGCGAAAAAATTTGGCTGCAATGAAGAGGTGATCGCCGAAACTGAGGCCTATTTTGAGGCAAAACCGAAGGAGTACTACCAAAATGGTATCAAAAAATTGGAAGGTCGTTATAATCGTTGTATCGCTCTTGAAGGGAACTATGTTGAATAATAAAAACGAATTTTGACAACAAAATGTGTTTTTCTTTGCTAGACCGGGGACTTATCAGCCAACCTGTTATGGCCTCAAACACAAAAATTGGTCCACATATATATATATATATATATATATATATATATATATATATATATATATATATATATATATATATATATATATATATATATATATATATATATATATATATATATATATATATATATATATATATATATATATATATATATATATATATATATATATATATATATATATATATATATATATATATATATATATATATATATATATATATATATATATATATATATATATATATATATATATATATATATATATATATATATATATATATATGTATATATACTTTATGGGGTCTTAGATCAATATTTCGATGTGTTATAAACGGAATGACAAAGTTAATATACCCCCATCTTATGGTGGAGGAAATAATTACTTGGATCAATTAATTTCGTGAATGAATCAGTCTGTTATTTTCTGAAAGTGATTGCATTTTTCTCTTCAACTTAAATCGTTATATGTGTTTTATAATTGATCTTAACATAGTACACTATTGACATGCTTATTATTATTGTAATTATTCAATTTTTTGATTTGTCGGATTTCATAATTAGACCCGTTTTAATTTATATATAAATATAATATAATATATATATATATATATATATATATATATATATATATATATATATATATATATATATATATATATATATATATATATAATATATATATATATATATATATATATATAATATATATATATATATATATATATATATATATATATATATATATATATATATATATATATATATATATATATATATATATATATATATATATATATATATATATATATATATATATATATATATATATATATATATATATATATATATATATATATATATATATATATATATATGTATATATACTTTATGGGGTCTTAGATCAATATTTCGATGTGTTATAAACGGAATGACAAAGTTAATATACCCCCATCTTATGGTGGAGGAAATAATTACTTGGATCAATTAATTTCGTGAA